>NC_141700.1:799300163-799470163 GCF_964263255.1 Lissotriton vulgaris | reverse complement strand
CCGGTTCTATGTGTGAGGGAAGCTTGCACTGCTGCTGCTGGTGCTGTACCTGTTCTATGTGTGAGAGAAGCTTGCACTGCTGCTGACGGTGCTCTACCTGTTCTATGTGTGAGGGAAGCTTGCACTGCTGCTGCCTGTGCTGTACCTGTTCTATGTATGAGGGAAGCTTGCACTGCTGCTGCTGTACCGGTTCTATGTGTGAGGGAAGCTTGCACTGCTGCTGCCGGTGCTGTACCTGTTCTATGTGTGAGGGAAGCTCGCACTGCTGCTACGGGTGCTGTACCTGTTCTATGTGTGAGGGAAGCTTGCACTGCTGCTGCCGGTGCTGTACCTGCTCTGTGTGTGAGGGAAGCTTGCACTGCTGCTGCTGGTGCTGTACATGTTCAATGTGTGAGGGAAGCTTGCACTGCTGCTGCTGGTGCTGTACATGTTCAATGTGTGAGGGAAGCTTGCACTGCTCCTCCCTGTGCTGTACCTGTTCTATGTATGAGGGAAGCGTGCACTGCTCCTGCCGGTGCTGCACCTGTTCTATGTGTGAGGGAAGCTTGCACTAATGCTGCATGTTCTGTGTGTGAGGGAAGCTTGTACTGCTGCTGCCTGTGCTGTACCTGTTCAATGTGTAAGGGAAGCTTGCACTGCTGCTGTCTGTGCTGTACCTGTTCTATGTGTGAGGGAAGCTTGCACTGCTGCTGTCTGTGCTGTACCTGTTCTATGTGTGAGGGAAGCTTGCACTGCTCCTCCCTGTGCTGTACCTGTTCTATGTATGAGGGAAGCTTGCACTGCTCCTGCCTGTGCTGCACCTGTTCTATGTGTGAGGGAAGCTTGCACTGCTGCTGCCGGTGCTGTACCTGCTCTGTGTGTAGGGAAGCTTGCACTGCTGCTGCCTGTGCTGTACCTGTTCTATGTGTGAGGGAAGCTTGCACTGCTGCTGCCTGTGCTGTACCTGTTCTATGTGTGAGGGAAGCTTGCACTGTGGCTGCCTGTGCTGTACCTGTTCTATGTGTGAGGGAAGCTTGCACTGCTGCTGCCTGTGCTGTACCTGTTCCGTGTGTGAGGGAACCTTGCACTGCTGCTGCCGGTGCTGTACCTGTTCAATGTGTGAGGGAAGCTTGCACTGCTGCTGTCTGTGCTGTACCTGTTCTATGTGTGATGGAAGCTTGCACTGCTGCTGTCTGTGCTGTACCTGTTCTATGTGTGAGGGAAGCTTGCACTGCTGCTGCCTGTGCTGTACCTGTGCTATGTGTGAGGGAAGCTTGCACTGCTGCTGCCGGTGCTGTACCTGCTCTGTGTATGAGGGAAGCTTGCACTGCTGCTGTCTGTGCTGTACCTGTTCTATGTGTGATGGAAGCTTGCACTGCTGCTGCCTGTGCTGTACCTGTGCTATGTGTGATGGAAGCTTGCACTGCTGCTGCCTGTGCGGTACCTGTTCTATGTGTGAGGGAAGGTTGCACTGCTCCTCCCTGTGCTGTACCTGTTCTATGTGTGAGGGAAGCTTGCACTAATGCTGCCTGTTCTGTGTGTGAGGGAAGCTTGCACTGCTGCTGCCGGTGCTGTATCTGCTCTGTGTATGAGGGAAGCTTGCACTGCTCCTGCCTGTGCTGTACCTGTTCTGCTGCTGCCTGTTCTGTGTGTGAGCGAAGCTTGCACTGCTGCTGCCTGTGCGGTACCTGTTCTATGTGTGAGGGAAGCTTGCACTGCTCCTCCCTGTGCTGTACCTGTTCTATGTATCAGGGAAGCTTGCACTGCTCCTGCCTGTGCTGCACCTGTTCTATGTGTGAGGGAAGCTTGCACTGCTGCTGCCGGTGCTGTACCTGCTCTGTGTGTGAGGGAAGCTTGCACTGCTGCTGCCTGTGCTGTACCTGTTCTGCTGCTGCCGGTGCTGTACCTGTTCTATGTGTGAGGGAAGCTTGCACTGCTGCTGTCTGTGCTGTACCTGTGCTGTGTGTGAGGGAAGCTTGCACTGCTGCTGTCTGTGCTGTACCTGTGCTGTGTGTGAGGGAAGCTTGCACTGCTGCTGTCTGTGCTGTACCTGTTCTGTGTGTGAGGGATGCTTGCACTGCTGCTGCCGGTGCTGTACCTGTTCTGTGTGTGAGGGAAGCTTGCACTGCTGCTGTCTGTGCTGTATCTGTTCTATGTGTGAGGGAAGCTTGCACTGCTGCTGCCTGTGCTGTACATGTTCTATGTGTTAGGGATGCTTGCAATGCTGCTGCCTGTGCTCTTCATGTTCTGTGTGTGTGAGGGAAGCTTGCACTGCTGCTGCCGGTGCTGTACCTGTTCTGCTGCTGCCGGTGCTGTACCTGCTCCGTGTGTGAGCGAAGCTTGCACTGCTGCTGTCTGTGCTGTACCTGTTCTGTGTGTGAGGGAAGCTTGCACTGCTGCTGCCTGTGCTGTACCTGTTCTATGTGTGAGAGAAGCTTGCACTGCTGCTGCCTGTGCTGTACCTGTGCTGTGTGTGAGGGAAGCTTGCACTGCTGCTGCCGGTGCTGTACCTGTTCTATGTGTGAGGGAAGCTTGCACTGCTGCTGTCTGTGCTGTACCTGCTCTGTGTGTGAGGGAAGCTTGCAGTGCTGCTGCCTGTGCTGTACCTGTTCTGTGTGTGAGGGAAGCTTGCACTGCTGCTGCCTGTGCTGTACCTGCTCTGTGTGTGAGGGAAGCTTGCACTGCTGCTGCCTGTGCTGTACATGTTCAATGTGTGAGGGAAGCTTGCACTGCTGCTGCCTGTGCTGTACCTGTTCTATGTGTGAGAGAAGCTTGCACTGCTGCTGCCTGTGCTGTACCTGTGCTGTGTGTGAGGGAAGCTTGCACTGCTGCTGCCGGTGCTGTACCTGTTCTATGTGTGAGGGAAGCTTGCACTGCTGCTGTCTGTGCTGTACCTGTTCTGTGTGTGAGGGAAGCTTGCACTGCTGCTGCCTGTGCTGTACCTGTTCTATGTGTGAGAGAAGCTTGCACTGCTGCTGCCTGTGCTGTACCTGTGCTGTGTGTGAGGGAAGCTTGCACTGCTGCTGCCGGTGCTGTACCTGTTCTATGTGTGAGGGAAGCTTGCACTGCTGCTGTCTGTGCTGTACCTGCTCTGTGTGTGAGGGAAGCTTGCAGTGCTGCTGCCTGTGCTGTACCTGTTCTGTGTGTGATGGAAGCTTGCACTGCTGCTGTCTGTGCTGTACCTGTTCTGTGTGTGAGGGAAGCTTGCACTGCTGCTGCCAGTGCTGTACCTGCTCTGTGTATGAGGGAAGCTTGCACTGCTCCTGTCTGTGCTGTACCTGTTCTATGTGTGATTGATTTTACTTATTTTGATTGTTCTGAGCACCGTGACACAGTGCTCAGCCAGGGGCTGGAGGGGTGGGTATGTTCTCCATGCAGGCTGTAATCCAGCCTACAGAGATGTGAGCATGTATGGTTTGGGCAGTCCGAGAGGGCCGACCAAACAGTCATTGCGCACAGGAGTGTTCTACCACTCCTCCCACAGCCCCGCCCCCCCCCCCATGCACCGCCGCAGCAGGAGGACACAATAAAATGATAATAACATTTCGTTATCATCATTTTATTATTTCTTCTCTTTAGCTGCTTTCCTACAGCGAGGCGACGCTCCTCCGCCTCAGATGAGGAGCCGCCACTGCGTACGAGAAAGCCTGGCGGATCAACCAGACCACAGACAACAGGACCGCCCTCAAACACGCCACATGCAAACACCATCAGCGGATCCGCGCCACCAAGAAGTCGGCACTCAAAGAACGACTGGACAACAACGCCCACGACAGCAAGGAACTCTTCAGCCTCGTCAAAGAGTTCTCCAATCCCAGCGCCGGAAACAACGACATCACTCCCTCGCAAGACCTCTGCAACTTACTCGCCTCGTTCTTCCACTGCAAGATCGCTGACATACACAACAGCTTCGACGCACAGACCACACACCCTACCGCCGAACCAACGCCCGCCACCACCACCCTCTGCAACTGGACCCCGATCAGCACCGAAGACACCACCCGCACGATGAACTCCATCCACTCCGGATCACCAACCGACCCCTGCCCCCACCACGTCTTCAACAAGGCCGATTCCGTCATCGCACCCCATCTCCGGGACATCATCAACTCCTCCTTCCACACCGCCACCTTCCCGGAGAGCTGGAAGCACGCCGAGCTTACCGCCCTCCTGAAGAAACCAACGGCGGACCCCTCCGACCTCAAGAACTACAGTCCCATCTCGCTCCTTCCTTTTCCGGCCAAAGTCATTCAGAAGACGTCAACAGACAGCTCGCTGCCTTCCTCAAGACAAACGGATCCCTCGACCCCTCGCAGTCCGGGTTTCGGGCCAACCACAGCACCAAGACTGCCCTAATCGCAGCCACCGACGACATCAAAACCCTGATCGACAACGGGGAAACAGCGGCCCTCATCCTCCTGGACCTCTCTGCGGCGTTCGACACTGTCTGCCACCGCACCCTAGTGAAACGCCTCAGCAACATCAGAATCCGAGAGAAAGCACTGGAGTGGATCATCTCGTTCCTCACCGGAAGAACCCAGAGAGTCCGCCTCCCCCTGTTCAGATCCGAAGCCACCGAAGTCATCTGCGGCGTACCACAAGGATCCTCACTCAGCCCAACCCTCTTCAACGTCTACATGAGCCCCCTCGCAGCCATCGCACGCCAACACAACCTCAACATCATCTCTTACGCCGACGACACCCAGCTGATCCTCTCCCTCACCAACGACCCCACCACCGCCAGAGCCTGCCTACACGAAGGGATGAAAGACGTCGCCGACTGGATGAAGGACAGCCGCCTTAAACTGAACTCAGACAAGACGGAAGTCCTCATCCTGGGATCATCACCCTCCGCCTGGGACGACTCCGGGTGGCCCCCGGCCCTGGGCACCGCTCCCAAGCCAACGGACAACGCACGCAACCTGGGCTTCATCCTGGACTCCTCCCTATCGATGACCAGACAAGTCAACGCCGTCTCGTCATCGTGCTTCAACACCCTGCTCATGCTCCGCAAGATCTTCAGATGGATCCCCACTGAAACCAGGAAGACCGTTACCCAGGCACTCGTCACCAGCCGACTGGACTACGGGAACACCCTCTACGCCGGGACCACAGCCAAACTTCAAAAAAGACTCCAACGCATCCAGAACGCCTCTGCACGACTCATCCTGGACATCCCCCGACACAGCCACATCACCGGACACCTGAGAGACCTGCACTGGCTCCCCGTCAGCTAGAGAATCACGTTCAGACTCCTCACCCACGCACACAAGGCTCTCCACGACCTGGGCCCCAAGTACCTCAACGACCGCATGACCTTCTACACGCCCACCCGCCAGCTACGATCGACCAGCCACGCCCTTGCCACCGTACCACACATCCGCAGAGCCACCGCCGGAGGAAGATCCTTCTCCTACCTGGCAGCCAAGACTTGGAACTCCCTCCCCACCCACCTTCGGCGAACCCAAGACCATCTCTCCTTCAGGAAGCAGCTCAAGACCTGGCTGTTCGAGCAGTAACTTACCCCCCTCCCCCAGCGCCTTGAGACCCTCCCGGGTGAGTAGCGCGCTATACAAATGCCGTGATTGATTGATTGATGATCCACGCACACAAAGCACTCCACAAGACCGGCCCAGCCTACCTCAACAACAGACTCTCCTTCTACGCACCCAACAGGAAACTCCGCTCCGCCGACCTGTCCCTGGCCGCCGTCCCGCGCATCCACAGAACCACTTCCGGGGGCAGATCCTTCTCCCACCGCGCCGCCAGGACCTGGAACGCCCTCCCCCTCCACCTATGACAGACTACAGACCTCCCGGCCTTCAGAAGACTGCTCAAGACCTGGCTCTTCGACCACTAGCTGCTGCTGCACCCCCCCCCAGCGCCTTGAAACCCTTGCGGGTAAGTAGTGCGCTTTACAAATTCCATGATTGATTGATTGATTGATCTTCGAGTCTAGTTTGCGCTATATAAAACTCTAGCAGTGGAAAACTGAAGTATCCATTCATATGACTAGAAGATGATGTCCCTTCTCAAGAGGACCAAAAAAAGAAACAGCAAATCTCTCCCAAGCATGATGTGGCAATTCTGACATGTTCAAATGGCGCTGAATAGCGTGAGACCAAACACAGTTGCATATATGACAAGTCTTTACATCTTTTTTGACCCTTTCGTCAAGATAAGGATACCGGATCCAGCCACGGAGAACTCTCTTTGTAGCAACAAATCCCTGGATAACTCTCATGGGCAACGTCGAGCACTTGTTTTCAAAGCCTTCTTGAGTCACTGAAAGTTAATGTCTCACATTTTTAAACTTCAAATACTCACTGTCACTAGTGAGAGGTCCAGAGTGCTGGTTTCACGTCTGATCAGCAATAATGTCTTTTAACTTTCAAATATCACTATCTCGGCTCGTGGCAGTGACAATTTGTTCTAAAGACATGGCAGCTGGTGTGCTCGATTTCACAATAAAATCGATGAAGGACTCCGCTGTCTCAAATGGGGTACCAGGGCACTGTAATAGCACTCTTGAAAAATAATTAGCATCATTCTGACCTTTGCCCCGGCAATGAAGAATTGTATAGTTGTATTCTTGTAACCTCAGACCCCAACATTCAATTTGAGGAGACATTTTGGCTTTGGGATTAGTAAATATTGTCAACATTGCACGATGATCAGTCACTACTGTGAAAGGCTTTTCCGTACAAGAATACATGTAAGAATTAGTAAGCCCAGACCACTGCCAAACTTTCTTTCTCTGGTTGTGAGTAAGCACATTCTGTTTGTGACAGGCTTTTACTGGCGTATGCCACGATATGACTTCGGGCAATTGGCTGGCTGATGTGCTGTGCAAGGATTGCACCTAACCCGACAGGGCTAACGTGAACTACAACCTCTGTGTGAAGTTTGGGATCAAAATAGGCTGTTTCAGTGGCACTCTCAATCGCTTGCTGGATTTTTTAGCGGCTCTTCTCACATTCATGTGACCACATTCTTTTCCGTCAGTTGTCGTAATGGGGCTCTGATTGTAGCAAAGTCTTGTATGTAACTAAAACACCAACTGCCCATTTCAAGAAATGATTGTAACCTATAAATGTCTTGTGGGGGGTTTTCAGTAGACAGTGCTTGCACTTTAGCAGGATCAGGTTTCATATCCCCATCAGCAAAGACATGGCCAAAGAATGTCAAGCTTTTCTTTTGGAATTCACATTTGAAAGAATTCAGAGTTAAGCCTGCATCGTTCATCAAACAACATACTTGCATGAGAGTTTTGTCATGCTCTTTCTGTGTAGCTCCGAAAATAAATATGTCATCACTATAGTTAAAGGCATTTACTACAGGCTGTATGATACGTCGAATTACATCATTAAAAAGTTCTGCAGCAGAGGATACACACAAATTCAATCGCTTATAACGAAATAGATCAATAGGGGCCGAAAAGGCTGTATTGCACTTAGATCTTTCTTCAAGTTCCAATTGGTGATAGACTTTAAGTCGAGTTGAGAGAAGAACTTCACACCATTCAATTGAGTTATCATATCAGCACTGTGCGGACCTGGATGTCTCTCTCACTCAATTGCCTGATGAATGTCAACGCATATGCATACAGCTCTGTCACTGTCTGTTTTGGGCACTACTACAATGGGAGAAACCCAGTGTTAGACCAGTGGAACGTGGGCAATGAATTAAGTTCCTTTTCAACAGCTTCTAGTAAGTGAAACATCTGTGCCTTTGAGCAACAGGACGAATATCCTCATTTATATGTACCCTTACTTCCATTGTTTTGATTTTTCCCAACCCATGAAATAATGAAGGAAATTGACTTATAATTTCATGAAGAGCATTCATAGTGTAGTTCCCTGATCTCAGTCCCATATCAGCAGCAGTGTTGAAACTCAGCAAACAGACACTGTAAGCTGTTCCTTGAAGTGCATGAATAGGTGCTTGTACCACAGTTTTCTGTTTCATTGTGGCTGCAAATTAACTTTGACTTTTTAAGGGCATTGAGGCAGCCCATGTGTATACTTTATCCTTTGACTTCATAGGTTGTGGTGACGGAGATAATTCTTGATACTTCTCCTCAGGCATGATATTTGTAAAACGCACTGCTGTCAATTATGAATGGTATTGAACACCCATTTATCGTTACAGTGATCTTCGGACAATGTTTGAATGTTTTTTGTGCTTTTTCTTCACTTTGAATTTTTCCTCACATTCGACTAGTCCGACATGTGCATGCCTTTCTGAAGTAAACATGGCATCACCCAATTATCATTGTCACTTTCACTGAAAACTGAGACTAAGGAACTCTATTGTTGATGATTTTGGGAATGTTCAAATTTGCTTTCTGTCAATTTGCCTCAGTTGGTGGGACGGCTTGGTCTTGTGGGAGCAGGTGGAACTTCGATGAGGTAGTGTTCGGTCGGCCATTTTGTCTTCCCTCTGTGACACACTTACTTTTCTCTTCGCCCTGCAAGTCCTCACAAAATGGTTCGCTTTACTACAGCCGATGCATAATCTGTCCAAAGGCAGGACATTTATCTTCATGTGGAAATGACCATACATGTAACATGCTTTCTTGTTCTGTGGAGACATCGCCTTGTGTCCCTCAGCCTTGTACCTTGGCTTACTTTTCATGCTCATGACTGGCGCACTTTGGGCTCCTCCAGCGGCTGTGTCAGTTGCTTGACGATCGGCATGCTCTTCAGTGCGAGCAGCCTTGAGGACTTGCTCAGAGTTTCCTTTAGCATTTGTCATCGATGAAAGGAATCTGACAGACCTCTATCGATTACTTTGAGGCAGATAGCGTCATCATCATTAAGAATATGCAGTCTCTCAACAAACTCATTGATGGTCTCACTCATTCTCTGACGCTCTTGACTGAACATGTATCTTTCGTAATCCACATTTGGCACTGGATTCACCTTTACATTCAAGTCTGTTTTGATTTGATCGTCTGTCACTTCATCTTCTTGTGGTATCTTTTTCATGACTTCTTTCACTCCTTTACCAGCCATGTTTCTCAACATATATTATGATCTTTTTATCATCTTTTCCATCTATTGCATCTATAAAATCTTCAAAGTCTCTATCCATACAGTCCACCTATTGCCAATATTGTGTTTTTTTGGCAGCATCAAATGCAGATGGCGGTTTTAAGAATGTTTCAGAAAAGGGGGTGGTGATGAACAGAGTGTCTGAATTAAGCAGACCACTCTTACCCAGTCCAAAGATCAGGGCTTGATCCATCACCTTTATTTATCTCACTGCCCCATCCCAGCTCAGAACCTGGCTATATGCAAATCAGTCTGTCCCTGGCCCAGTGCATCATGGGAACAGGGCAGACTAAACTACCAAGCCAATTCTTCACCAGAAAGGAGACAAGCTACCGGGGACCGGTTTCTGGCATTTCAGCCGTCTTCGGCCCGGCTTGCTTGAATCCTGATGGAGCAGTGAGAAAGGGACTCATGTCTGAGTATACCCTGCCACACCTATAGTGGCCAAAAACGATTCATTCAAGCAAACCGGGCCGAAGACGGCTGTAATGCCAGAAACCGGTCCCCGGGAGCTTGTTTCCTTCCCAGTGTAAGAATTGGCTTTTGTAGTTTGGTTTGCCCTGTTCCCATCATGCACTGGGACAGGAACATACTAATTTGCATACAGCCAGGTTCTGAAACTGGGATGGTGCAGTGAGCTAAAAAACGGTGTTGGATCTAGCCCTGATCTCTTGACTGGGTGAGAGCTTTCTGCTTAATTCAGAGACTCTGTCCCTCACCACCCATTGTTGTAAATATATGGTTTTAAGAATGTAGCATCCGTGCATACATTGGTGGACAGTAGAGGTCTCACAGGCGCCTCGTGCGGAACTCGATCAGGTACAGCTTCTCTAGCACCTTATGATGCGCTGGCTTTGGGGTCAGCTGTAATCTTTTTGGAGCTTGGATCTCACCCTGGCTCTCCATCGGAACTTTCTACTTGATGGCGGTCTGTCAAGTTGTTCTGGGCCCCTACGGTGCAGCTTTAGAGGTGGCTGCGCAGCTGTCAAACACAACCCCCGAACTTCCTTCTGGGGCCACTTTGCAGGAGGTTGTTGCACGATGAGTCGTTAGTGTTTTCAGTCTTTGTACGCTACAGGTCTATAAAAGCAGATAACATTGATCAGCTTTGTGCTTAGATGTTTCTTCACAAACACCTGGGTAATCTCTGCTTTATAACATATAATTTTCAGTTTGACTCGTACTGAACTAATGCTGTGCGCTGCTTTCCAAACCTGTTTGCATCCGCCTTTAGTGTTCTTACTCCGTATAGCGTATGGCATTAATTTGCATGATGACACAGTACCTTTTATTTGTGCCCATTCCTTTCAGTTCCTGGCCACCGACATGTAGACTTTCAATGTTGCTTTTATTTATCTTCAAGCATTTTACACAAGCTGGCGTTGCGCTGAGACTCCACCGGTACCAGAATCGATTCCACACTTCAACTGCGGCATATGTGGCATGCACGAGCAGTTTGCTGTACCGCGGCAAACTCTCTGGAAGAGCACTTTCAATGTACGGGCTTTGTATACCCTATCTCGTCACCAGTTGTAGCATCCTACCAGCTCAGGTACTCACCAATAACCATGCCACACACAAAGAGTAGTTTTTCATGGCTTTAATTCACTGCGTGTAAGTCAGAACTCAACATTCTAAGCCTGCCTTCCACTCATCCCTCTAGCGCTTATGTCACAGGCCTACGGTGCACAGTGGGAACCAAAAGTGTTTCAGCGTTCTTTTATTTTCAAGACACTACAAGGCATACTACAGCTCTCTGCCTCCTCTGCTTCCAGGCACACCCAGGGTCAAATCGCTGGAGCCCCTATTTCCAGACACTAATGAGTCGTAAGAGGGAACGGTTTCCTCTAAAACTCTGTTTGTTGCTAGTGTGCCAGAGCCATAGAGCGACCCAGTCGTGTTACGTCCATACGGTGCACTGATGCTCCCATCAGTAGCCACACTGTGACCCAGTGTCATCATGGTAAGAGATTGTGCTTAGTAATGTTATCCACCACCCTGACCTGAGGGGACATCTATGCCCATAAGGTCTATATTGTCCCACCAGTAACATAAGGGCAGAGCCCACAAGAGGATTTCTCAGGCACTGTTGTCTGTTGTGCTGCACATGAACCCCCTCCCTTAGACCTAGGGTTAAGGTGTTTCAGGCCTTGCTGCCTTTCAACCCCTGCACATTCATCTACACATCCGTACCACATTGCACGCAGGTGGCTGTGATGTCTCAGTGCTGCATCTGGGGAGACTTTGATGCCAGACTTCCCAGATGCCTCGTCGTCTTCCCATGGGGGTACTACAACACTGCGTAACCTTACGTCAAACCAGTCAATGAACATAAGAGAACTGACCTTAACATACAACAATACGCTGACAGTACTCCGTTCCATCTCAAACTTAGGTGTGAACAAGAAACTGATTACCTAAGAAAGCTCTTGAAGCGCAGGCCTGGCTCACCAAACAGTTCCTACAGCTCAGTCGCAATGAGGTGGATTCCCTCTCATATCACCGAACAACAAAGCATCCCTACTCCATGGGTGGACACTAAACTCAAACACCGAAGGAACCAAGTAAAGCTGAGTCTTTGGGATTCAGACTGGACAATCACCTCTGAGACAGAACATGTCAGCATGGCCAGCAATGCTCAGGAGTGTGGTGCACCATTCACAACCTGACAGTCTTCATATCCAGACATGATCTACAAGGGACAGCCCGCTCTCTAGGTATCTCCAGACTAGACATCATACAGCCTGGCTTCCTAAGATGAATGCCCCTAAAAGTGTCCCTGAACTTTTCAATGTGCCCAATCACAAACACAAAGAAAACTGAGCACTTCTTGACAGTCCTGGGATCTCTGAACCAGCTCCCTGTCAGCAACTCTGTATACAGAGGAGGCCATGTTTACCCTCTAATGCATCACCTCCCTCGTGTTTCTTAGCACAGAAACTACATACTCAAGTGTGAAACACCAACTCTAGAAAAAAGAGGAGACTCTGGTACTTCAAATCTAACAATACAGGAAACAAAAAGTACGGTCAGTCTGTCTCTGAGGCAGCGACTCAGACCGGACACCACATTTCAGTAGTATGCATGTGGAAGGCTACTGCGAACAGCGAATCAAGAGAGGACGAAGGACCTTCTATCCCAAAAACTACAACCCCTTGTACCTCCTTGGACATCCTGCTTCCTGGTCCAGAGTCCTTGTAGCTCCATGCCTGGCTTCACCCTCAGTACAATCTGTCATCTACTGTAGCCGGGCTCACAGTTCTGCAGATGTAAACATTGGATAATATGATTTTGACTTCACTAGCAGTAATATTTTCACTATTGTTTTTAAGGTCAATGCTCCAATATGACTATTTTTTCATATTTGTATTCCAATTCTGCGTCCTCCAAACATTCATTCTCTATTCCAGTGTAAAGTGCTCTGACGCTGAATTGATGTGGTCAGCAATATACAATACCTCAAATAAAGTAGAAATAAAAAACATAGTGAGGAAATTATATATTTACTACTTTTATATGTTCTAAAGTCATATCTTATTACTAGTATGTTGAATTTTTGTTGTTTGGTCTTGTTGGGTTTAAATAAAGATACTTTATTTTTCTAAACTGGTGTGGCGTCCATTTGTGCGGTTATCACTGTATTAATGTGTGTTTGGAGTACAAACACTTTACACATTGCCTTTGGGATGAGTCTTTCTGCTCGTGCCAAGCTACCCACCATTGATCCCTTCTATGAATGGATCAACAACAGGAACCCCTTTCTAAAATTCAGCATGACACACGACAACAAGCAGGTGTCTATTCTAGATGTGAATATCATCGCTGTAGAAGGAAGCCTTGGCACCGCACTGTACACAAAACCTACTGTCGCAACAGCCTTCTCCTCTTTGAGAGTGCCCACCCCAGGGCCCTCAGGGGAAACTTCCCAGAAATCCCATAGAATATAATGGAATTTATATTTCGGGGAATGGGATATCCATCACCTTTGTGACGGATTAAGCCATCTGCCGAGATCAAAATCAGGCGTAGAGTCACCCTGAAATGGAGAAAGGTGGATGGACCGGGATCTCCCAGAGTGGAAGGACTGGAACCTCTGAAGGGCCTTCGAGTGGATGCCAATGTCATGCAGGGATTTTAGATTCACACTGCATGGGACACTGCATCAAAAGCTGCAGAGAGCTCACGTAGAATGAGAGTCGTCATCCAGTCGTAACCGAATATCGTCAGTGGCTGCCAATAAGGCGGTTTTAGTACTGTGAGTGGCCCTACAACCTGACAAAAGGGTCCAAATGATTGTAAGAAGTGTGGTGTGGTGTGGCTCACTGGTTAGAGGCGGCAGACCCGGAAGCAGACGCGGCAGGGTCTTGGGCCATGGTCAGCGGACTCGGTAATTCTCGCCTCGGTGCCTACTCCAACCATGGGTCCCACTCAGCAACTCTGGGAAATAGCTTGCCTAATCTCTACTAACGGCCCCATCAGCGCCGGGGATGCTTGTCTTCACCTTGGAGATGCCCAGGAGGGACCATCTCACAGGGAAAGCCAGGATGGGTTCCCCAGCGGTATACAGCGCCGGGACTCCCCTTTGCTGGGGCAGCTGTGCGCTTTACAAGTATACGACATTTAAAAAATTTTAACATATGAATTTGAAACATTTTGGATGGAAAGGTGAGTAAGGAAATAGGTTGAAAACTGGACAGGGTGAAAGGGTCAGTCACTTTTTTTTTAGCAGGGTGAGAAGATTGACATGTTTCCAGGCAGCCAGGAAGTCAACAGTTAAAAAAATTAGTCAAACGCGCATTGAAAAAATTAGCATTGGATATTATGTGCTGGGACAGGGGGTTTTCAGTGGAACCCAATCGTATTGAGTGCATAGCTTCCATCAATTCATAGACTGGGATAGAGCCAATGCTGGTGACGGTGCCGTAAGACCCCCACCGATGGCACTGCGGTCAGCCGTCTCTGTAGATGAGCAGTGAGACCATCTGTGATTTGTTTTATGGTTCTGTACAATTCTGAGCAGCACCAGTGTTATCCAAACCTACACGACACCTGCTGGGACCCCCCATAAACCTGTTCCAATGTCTGAGACCTGTAAGAAGCCCATACACTCACACATGAACCCATAGGGGACACGTCTGTGGAGGCACCGTATGCATACACTCACTAGTGGGATCACACCAGCCGTGGTTCTTTGGTAGTTACGTCTCATGGAGATGCGCAGATGCTGGTTTCAAAGGATACAAAGTATCCAGGGCGCGAGTCAGGGCTGAAGAAACACTGTTAGAACCAACCAATGACATCTCTTTTCTTGTTTTTTGTCCTTCTAGAACATGGCTCCTCAGCAGCGGAACACGTTCCGTCTCTTCCTCCTTACTTCGGCCATGATTGGAGTTGTACACGTACAGGATGTCTGCAAAACCGACACAAACGAGCACGGAAAGAGTGAAACCAACTGCAGCCAGCAGAGCCTCTCAGATGTCCCCGTCTCCTCCATACCCACGGGCACGGACGTCCTCCTCCTAAACTTCAACAATCTGCGATCCGTCTCTACCAGCTCCTTTACAGGACTCCCAGGGCTATCCAAGCTGGACCTCTCCAACAACAAGCTGACCAAGTTGGACATGAGTGACCCTCTCCCACTGGAGGAGCTGAACCTGTCCAATAACTCTCTCGCTCAGGTTCCCAGCCTCATCGGCTTCAAGAAGTTGACGAAGGTCCTCCTGGCTCACAATTCAATCACAGATGTTCCAGACGATGTCTTCCGGGGCTTGGACAAACTCAAGGAGATAGACCTCCAGGGGAACCAGATTGCCTTCCTTTCTGATCAGGTTTTTGAGGACCTGCATGTCCTGGAGTCCCTTGACCTGTCTTTCAACCAGCTGCGGATCCTGCCCCAGCACCTGGTGAGTAGCCTGCAGATGTTAAACAGGTTCTACCTGTCTGGAAACCGCCTGACCGAGCTCCCAGACCAGTTCTTTGACGGCTTGGACGCCTTGGCTTATGTTTACCTCTATGACAATCCTTGGAACTGCAACTGTGCCCTGGAGAATTTTAAGACGTGGGTTGCAGAAAATGACTTTAACATTTATATTATGAACGGCACCGTAACACATTTGGATCCGGAGAGCGTACGGTGCTCGTCCCCTCGGAAGCTGAAGGGCACGCCCGTCATGCAGTTCCCTACCGATCACTGTGGCAAGGCTGTCGATGGTGCAATTGTACATGAGGAAGAACCTACCACGGGTCTCCCAACCACTCCGGAGGTTACAACGCAACCCACCACTTGGCTGCCCACAACTACTGAGAGAGTAACCGTACCCACGACTGTACTGACAGAGCCAATCACCACATTTACAACAACCACGATGCTCATAACAACAACAGATCTAGTGACCGAACCAATCACTTCCATCACAACAACAACAGAGAAAGTGACTAAACTGACCACAATGCTTGAAACAACAACAGAACCAACCACTGCAATCCCAACAACCACAAAGACAACGCCAACCACGGAACCATCAACTACTACTGAGAAACTGACACAAAAGACCACTGCATTCTCAACCATCATCAAAATACTGATACCGACAACCACACACAGACCTGTGATGAAGCCAACCACCACCTCTATCACCGCCAACCAGATGAAAACACAACCCACAACCCAACAATACAAAAGCTTCACTCAAACAGCTTCTCCTTATGAGGAGACAACAGCCAACATGAGCACCATGGAACCAACAGGCTTCACCACAGCTTTCCTGAATACCATTGATGTCTTCTCGGTGATTGGGAGTCACAAGAAACAACTGGGGACGCTCGCCGACTACATTGCCAAATACTGCTGCTTCCTCCATCTCATCTTGTACCTGGTCTCCCTCCTGATCCTGCTGTTGGAGATCTTGGTTCTCCTCGTCTGGATGTGCTGGGTTTATGTTAAATATTACAAGCCCACCAAGGTCTACGTGCAGAAACCACCCAACATCTGGCTGGTCCGCTACAGCTTGCTGAATAAAGAGGGGTCCCCACAGCGAGCGCCGGCCCGCGCAACGGGCAGCTCCAGACCAACTTTCTCAAGTTTCAGAGGAGCAGCGGGCACCCGCCAGGACAGGAAGAGACTCTCTGACCCAAGACCAGAGATGGAAGTCCAGACACTGGCCACCGGCGTCCGAGAACATTCTCTGTCCACGCTGTAGGACCGGTCCTTAAGGCGCCACGTTCCTCAGTCAGTACTCAATACTGTGCCCATCTGTAAATGTTGATGTAGGACAGGACGGTGGTACCTGCTGCCCAGGTCTAGTGTGGCAAAAAACTCAACTGTGACACACAGAGTCCAACAAGAAACTGCAACAAGGTGAAGGAAAGTCTTCACTGTTGAAACTGGACAATAAACACCAACTCTGCAAGCATTAACTGTCAGGGTCAGAAGGCACTCGCTAAGGTTTAAAGAGATGCTTCTGTATGCAAGCAAACGGAAATGATGGAGGTAGGTGGGTGGCTTGTGGGGGGGAAGCATTTGATCAGACAGTTTCTGAGGAGCAGTACCGCAATGGCCAAGTCAATCCGATGACCAATGAGGTGTTGAGTTGGGAAAGACCCGCAACGTCAACATCATGTGGGTAGTGGCCATCCTTTTGGGCGAGGTCCATCGGGGTGACCAGTCGTGGAGTTATGGCCGGATTGGGGCACGAAGGCGCTCCTGGGAGTCTTTCACGCCCACGGGTGGCTGGCCGGCCACGAGGAGGGACGTGGGGTCCCACCTGAGGGCGCGTGAAGGGCTCCACTGCGATATCCAAAGTCTCAAAGAAGAGCGGGTGAAACACCTGCTAAAAGTGACTTTGCAGGTGATAAACTGTACACATGGCTTTCAGCAAGACATTTGACAAAAGGGTTTTGTGGGAAATTTCACCTTTGCTGGAAAATGTACCAGAAGGAAAGGGTATGCAAAACTCACTAGCTGAAGATAGTGCACAAAATGGTCACCATGGCCAAACAAACATCCAGCCGTATTTGAATTCAGGATTCTGTTGCTATCTTATGTCTGGACCCAGGCGTGTGGAGGGTGAGCCTATGACACCGAAGGGCTGCCCTTCCATTGATAATAAAATATATCCGCATCTCCATTCATAACTGTTTCAGATTTCTATTAATGAAGCATTTGTGCACTTTTCAATGTTAGTGATATCACTACCTGTGAAGTTGCCAGTCATGTGAGATACTGCTGGTGGAAGGTCATGTGACATCACTCTCATACGTCATCAGGGACAGGAGCGGGAAGGTCAAAGGGCGCACAATTGCACTTCCACTACCCCAGGCATTTTGGTGAATTGATTCTACGAGTTTTCTAAAGACCACGGGAAACATTTACAAACCCCGTGCGCCACTTTTGCATCACTTTTTCCATGTTAAAAATGACGCGAAAGTGGCGCAAGGGGCTTGTAAATCTGCCCCCAGTATCTTTCACTTTAGCTGATCTGGGGGCGTGACCTGTGGCGTGCTGCAATTCAAATGTCGTTTTTACATAAATCCATGCCCGTGTTTATAACCAGCAGACGCCCGTCCAGTGGGGGCTTCTGCTGTTCTTGCCCTCCCCCCTTCCACTGGTGGAAGTGTCCGTTTCAGGGTACAGAGCCCCCTACTCTCTCACAGTGCTTCAGTGTACAGGCAGGTGAGGCGCCTTCACTGCTTTGGTCCCACAGGCAAGCTTCTGGTGCATGCCTGCAGCCCGTTGTAATCACTTCTGTTCACGCCAAGCATCAGAAATAGGCCTGACCAGTGCTGGATCCCCGACCAGGGCTGGATGCCTGACCAGTGCTCGATGGCTGACCAGGGCTGGATGCCTGACCAGTGCTGGATCCCCGACCAGGGCTGGATGCCTGACCGGTGCTGGATGCCTGACCAGTGCTGGATGCCTGACCAGTGCTGGATCCCCGACCAGGGCTGGATGCCTGACCGGTGCTGGATGCCTGACCGGTGCTGGATGCCTGACCAGTGCTCGATGGCTGACCAGGGCTGTATCCCCGACCAGGGCTGGATGCCTGACCAGGGCTGGATGCCTGACCAGGGCTGGATGCCTGACCAGTGCTGGATGCCTGACCAGTGCTGGATCCCCGACCAGGGCTGGATGCCTGACCAGTGCTGGATCCCCGACCAGGGCTGGATGCCTGACCAGGGCTGGATGCCTGACCAGGGCTGGATGCCTGACCAGTGCTGGATGCCTGACCAGTGCTGGATGCCCGACCAGTGCTGGATGCCTGACCAGTGCTGGATGCCTGACCAGTGCTGGATGCCTGACCGGTGCTGGATGCCTGACCACTGCTGGATGCCTGACCAGTGCTGGATCCCCGACCAGGGCTGGATGCCTGACCAGTGCTGGATGCCTGACCAGGGCTGAATGCGTGACCAGTGCTGGATGCCTGACCAGTGCTGGAAGCCTGACCAGTGCTGGATGCCTGACCAGGGCTGGATGCCTGACCGGTGCTGGATGCCAGAACGGTGCTGGATGCCTGACCAGGGCTGGATGCCTGACCGGTGCTGGATACCTGACCGGTGCTGGATGCATGACCAGTGCTGGATGCTTGACCAGGGCTGGATGCCTGACCAGGGCTGGATGCCTGACCAGGGCTGGATGCCTGACCAGGGCTGGATGCCTGACCAGGGCTGGATGCCTGACCGGTGCTGGATGCCTGACCAGTGCTGGATGCCTGACCGGTGCTGGATGCCTGACCAGTGCTGGATGCCTGACCGGTGCTGGATGCCTGACCGGTGCTGGATGCCTGACCGGTGCTGGATGCCTGACCGGTGCTGGATGCCTGACCAGGGCTGGATGCCTGACCGGTGCTGGATGCCTGACTGGGGCTGGATGCCCGACCAGGGCTGGATGCCTGACCAGTGCTGGATGCCTGACCAGGGCTGGATGCCTGACCAGGGCTGGATGCCTGACCAGGACTGGATGCCTGACCAGGGTTGGATGCCTGACCAGGGCTGGATGCCTGACCAGGGCTGGATGCCTGACCAGGACTGGATGCGTGACCAGGGCTGGATGCCTGATGCTGGCGTTCATTGGCTGCCTGTGGCCAATTAAAAAAGCCAAGAATCCACCTCAGCAGCAATCAGTGGCCTCTGTGCAGATGCTGCCTAGCCTTCGTGAAAGAGAGAGAGCGGAGAAGATGGGAAAACTAACTGGCAAACAAGAGGGCAATCACTGGGCTATATAGGCTGGTGATATGGCAGCTGTATACAAAACACCCGATAACTTGCTAATATTAATGCACGTACGAGATCATCTGCCCATAGCAGCTATTCCACACTCTCATTACCAGTGCACCAGCTAACGCACCTAAATATTCGATGCGATGCTCACCAGCGGGCTCCCAAAAATGCGCCTGGGTTTGTCTAATCAGCTGATATTTCCGATTTCCCGGCTCCCTCTGCTGGCCCCTCAGGGTATAACATGCTTTGATAACCAGCAGATATTGCTGATCTCCGGGCCCCTCTGCTGGCCCCTTGTGGTATAACATGCTTTGATAACCAGCAGATATTGCTGATCTCCGGGCTCTCTCTGCTGGCCTCTTGTGGTATAACATGCTTTGATAACCAGCAGATATTGCTGATCTCCCGGCTCCCTCTGCTGGCCCTTTGCGGTATAACATGCTTTGATAACCAGCAGATATTGCTGATCTCCAGGCTCCCTCTGCTGGCTTCTTCCGATATAACATGCTTTGATAACCAGCAGATATTGCTGATCTCCCGACTCTCTCTGCTGGCCCCTTGCGGTATTACATGCCCCGATAACAAGCTGAAATTTCCAAAATTCCGGCTCCCTTTGCTGGCCCCTCAGGGTATAACATGCTTTGATAACCAGCAGATATTGCTGATCTCCCAGCTCCCTCTGCTGGCCCCTTGCAGTATTACATGCCCCGATAACAAGCTGATATTTCCAATCTCGCTGCTCCCTCTGCTGGCCCCTCAGGGTATAACATGCTTTGATAACCAGCAGATATTGCTGATCTCCCGGCTCCCTCTGCTGGCCCTTTGCGGTATAACATGCTTTGATAACCAGCAGATATTGCTGATCTCCAGGCTCCCTCTGCTGGCTTCTTCCGATATAACATGCTTTGATAACCAGCAGATATTGCTGATCTCCCGGCTCCCTCTGCTGGCCCCTTGCGGTATAACATGCTTTGATAACCAGCAGATATTGCTGATCTCCAGGCTCCCTCTGCTGGCTTCTTCCGATATAACATGCTTTGATAACCAGCAGATATTGCTGATCTCCCGGCTCCCTCTGCTGGCCCCTTGCGGTATAACATGCTTTGATAACCTGCAGATATTGCTGATCTCCCGGCCCCCTCTGCTGGCCCCTTGCGGTATTACATGCCCCGATAACAAGCTGATATTTCCAATCACCCGGCTCCCCCTACTGGCCCCTCAGTGTATCATTAATCAAAACGAGGTGACCCAAAAATAGTCAAAGGACCTGGGTATCAATTGGTACAGATAAAAAGTGGTCCTAGACGTTGATTCTGGATGCTAATTATTGTCATTAATAATAGAAAATCTTTTTTCTTTCCATGTGATTCAATCCTGCAATGGTAAACAAAAGAGTAGAGAGAACAACAGCTCAATGTATTCGGAGATAAATTCACAGACCACCATGAGCCGCAAAATTTGGTTAGAACTAGTTAAACATTTTAATAATTGTTTCAGTAAAAATTCTCATTATTTTATAGACACAATTCCTAAGCGTAATAAAGGAGGGGTTCCTACAAAGTAGTGTGAACAGAGAGTGATAACATAAGTGCTCAAGTGAAGAAACGGACCAAGAGGGTCCAGGAGTGTGAGGGGAAACACAGCGGTTTCTTTGATCAGGGTATAACATGCTTTGATAACCAGCAGATATTGCTGATCTCCCGGCTCCCTCTGTCGGCCCATTGCGGTATTAAATGCCCCCGATAACAAGCTGATTTTTCCAACCTCCTGGCTCCCTCTGCTGGCCCCTCAGGGTATAACATGCCCCAATAACCAGCAGATATTGCTGATCTCCTGGGTCCCTCTGCTGGCCCCTCAGGGCATAATATGCTTTGATAACCAGCAGATATTGCTGATCTCCCGGCTTCCTCTGCTCGCTCCTCGGGGTATAATATGTTTTGATAACCAGCAGATATTGCTGATCTCCAGGCTCCCTCTGCTGGCCCCTCAGGGTATAACATGCTTTGATAACCAGCAGATATTGCTGATCTCCCGGCTCCCTCTGCTGGCCCCTTGCAGTATTACATGCCCCGATAACAAGCTGATATTTCCAATCTCCCAGCTCCATCTGCTGGCCCCTCAGGGTATAACATGCCCCCAAACCAGCAGATATTGCTGATCTCCCGGGTCCCTCTGCTGGCCCCTTGCGGCAGTATATGCCCCGATAACAAGCTGATATTTCCAATCTCCCGGCTCCCTCTGATGGCCCCTCAGGGTATAACATGCTTTGATAACCAGCAGATATTGCCTATCTCCCGGCTCCCTCTGCAGGGTATAACATGCTTTGCTAACCAGCAGATATTGCTGATCTCCGGGCTCCCTCTGCCTACTCCTTGCAGTATTACATGCCCCGATAACAAGCTGATATTTCCAATCTCCCGGCTCCCTCTGGTGGCCCCTCAGGGTATAACATGCTTCGATAACCAGCAGGTATTGCCGATCTCCCGGCTCCCTCTGCTGGCCCCTCAGGGTATAACATGCTTTGATAACCAGCAGATATTGCTGATCTCCCGTCTCCCTCTGCTGGCCCCTTCAGGTATTACATGTCCCGATAACAAGCTGATATTTCCAATCTCAGGGCTCCCGCTGCTGGCCCCTTAGGGTATAACATGCTGTGATAACCAGCAGATATTGCTGATCTCCGGGCTCCCTCTGCTGGCTCCTTGCGTTATAACAGGGGTCTCCAACCTTTTCTGTAGTGAGAGCTATTTCTGGTCAATCAAATTCATCGTGAGCTACTAAAGGCCCAGCAACTCACGCATTTTTTCGAGAGACCCCCCACACCCAGCTGTAAGGATACTACAGTGTTTGAACTACAGTTGGCTGCGCAACCGCTGAGTGTAGTTGGTGTATTGATGAGGGCAGGAGGTTTATATTTGTACTGACATTAATATAATAATATCCTGCCTAGCAAAGTGACTTCATATCGGTTGTAATACTTTCAGACAGTTCAGGCTTTTAGATAAAATTTTGCATGCCGACATTTAGAGCCGAAAATTCCAATCCAAAAAGCACATACACAAGGCCCACAATGCAATGTTCTATTGAGCAGAAAGCCAAGATTGGATGAGAGTTGCATGTGACATGTCCACTGGCATCTCTGGAAATGAAACATGGACCTTTATTTTTATTAAGACACATTCACACGTTGCTCTTCCAGCCTTCCTTTGTATTAAGTGACTGTGTAACTTAAATTACATTATTTGTGATTCAAAACTTTCCTAATTTAAAAAAAGAATCCCTCTTCCAAGCTGCGCCTTGTGCATTATGACACTTAGCCAGCTACCCTCACTGCAGAGAATGGGCACGTTTTTGTGAACTTGACCGAACAAACTGCCACTATGTGTAACCCACCTTGACAGTCATCTGTTTTGGCAGCCGAGAACACTGTTTATCTGCTGTGTCAAGATTTTTTTATTTGTAATATAAAAGTGGGGCAGAGTGCGCCTTTGGACCTCATACCTCTGCTGCTTACGGTAAGGGTGTAGGACAGGTGATGCATATGATGGGCATTGTACTCCCTGTCAGCACACACACACTTGGTACATAATGGATGCAGAGAGAACACCCGCCGGCATCAAGAACACTTGGTACATAATGGATCATGATACAACTTCCCTCCACGTGATGGACACTTGTTGACGTTCTGACAAGCATCCCATCACCAAATGATCTGCCTTGAGGCTGAATGCCAACACGGCAGCAAGCAGGCCTAATGTTTAATTTAAGTGAGCCTTAGAAAGTGACACTCATAAGAAACATTGTTTTATAACATTTCAGGTAAACCTGGTAATTTGAGCACGTATCTTGTTTTATGGAATTGAAGTATTTCTTTGCAAATTTAGAATTGTATGTATATGATTTCAATGGTTTGCATTTAACAGTGTTAAACTCTTGAAGCGGAAAAACAAACTGCTTTCAGTTTTATTGCAGTGTGCAAACATGAAGCTTAATTGAAACACGAGAAAGATCATGATGACAGTCATAGATATGATCTATATTACAAGGCAGCGTTTTAATCTGGTTTCATGTGCCCTGTTCTGCAATGAGCAGCCAAGGGGGCACGCATCTGCGCACCCTTCTGTCGCACTGCTAGATCCAGGAACATATCCTTAATCTTTCAACACATTCTTCTTTTTTAGGCAATCGTCCTTAAACAATCCTAAAATGCAAAAACGAATTGAGTCCAGCTTCACCTTATCTCGCATGTGCTTAAAAGGAAACCCAAAACCTGTTCTCTCAGCTATTACTGCATCCCGCTTTAAATCAGCCACTTAAATCACTCTTTTGCAGAAAATCACTTTTCTTGCCTCGTGATCTCTGAACAAAAAAACATAAATCACTTACAATGCCGCAACCGGCAACCTCATCATCATGTGCACTTTCATTCCCTGCTGCCAGCATCATTTTTTGTACAAACCACTACCGTGCGTTATTTTAAAGCATGTACACGACAAAAAAACAGGTGTAATTCTAACCCCGTAACCTGAACAGCTAGATTGGAAGGCATGCACAACATAGGCCTCACCCAACTGATCACCAACCACACACATCACAGGACACACACTTGAACAGATTCTCACCACCAGCGACAGTCAAGTACAGTCAGGTCAATGAACTCACTTGGACCTACCATGCCATCGACCACTTCACCATCTCAGGATCTCCATGCACCACCGTCAAGCCCCCAGCTCCTCCCACCACAGGTGGAACAAAGTGAGAGAGACCCAATGGAATGACTCCCTCAACACCACCCATCCCGACCCCCGCAACCAACCTGGAACAGGCCGTCCAAAACTTCTCTGCCTGGATCATCAACTCCACCGATAGAGTCACCCCATAAAGCCCACCAAGACCAGCAGATCCACCAAACAAGGCAGGCGGTATACACCAGAACTTCGGACAATGAAACGCAACGGCAAACTGCAAGAAACAAGATGGTGCACCAGCAATGATCCCCACAGACCAAGTCACATTCAAGACAACCCTCAAGAAATACCACCAACACCTAAAAGACACAAAAGAGGCACCCTGACAGTCCACATCGAAACAAGCTCCAACCACAGTAAGGAACTCTTCAGCATGGCCAGAGTTCTCCTGCCTGCTATCCACCAAGAACACAATCTCACCTTCCCTGGAACTCTGCGACAGTGGCAGATTACTTCCACAACAAGATATTCACCATCTACAGAAACTTTGAACCCCCAACCCATTCACCTTCAAAACCTCTTTACACCAACTAACGCCACCCACAACAACCCGCTCACTGAATAGGAACAGCTCACCACTTAGAGCACCACAGCCATCATGAACTCCATATACTCTGGTGCACCCACAGACTCCAAAGTCCTCGGGATGGCTATCAACCGCCAACTTACCGAACACCTGGAAAGAAACAACCTGCTGGACATCTCCCAATCCGGTTTTCGTGCCAACCAGTGCACCGAGACCTCCCTGATCGCTGTCAACGATGACATCAGAACCCTTCTCAACCAGGGAGAAACAGCAACCCTGATCCTCCTCGACCTCTCAGTAGTGTTCAATACCATATCCCACCGCATGCTCATCAAGATACTCCACCATACCACCCACAAAGTCAACCTCAAATGGATCGCATCCTTCCTCACAGGACGAACCCAGAAAATCCGCTTACCACCCTTCACGTCGGAACCCAAGAGCACCCTCCGGGGCATTCTTCTAGATTCATCCTTCAGTACCACCCTGTTTAACCCTTACATGACGCCCATAGCCAACATCGTCAGAACCCATGGCCTCATCATCATATTCTATGCAGATGCCAACCAACTAGCATCTCGCTCTCAGAAGACCCCTTTACCACTAGGACCAACTTCCACAGCTGGATAAAGACCAACTGCCTGAAGCTCAACAAGGACAAGATGGAAATGCTGATTTTTGGGAACAACGCCTCCCTGTAGAATGACACCTGGTGGCCCTCCAACCTTTGACACACACCGACAGACCACGCCCGCAACCTTGGCATCATCCTGGACAGCAAACTCACCATGAAGGGCCAGACCAACGCAGTCTTCTCCACCTGCTTCTACACCCTCCGCATGCTCCAAAACATCTTCAGAAGGCTCTCATCAACACTAGAAACACCAGAAAAATAGTCGCCCTAGTTAACAGCAATCTGGACTGAAGTAACACAATATACACAGGAATCACCACCCATTTCCTGAAGAGACTGCAACAAAACACAACTCAGTGGCCAGACTCATCCTCGAGCTCTCCAGACACACCCACATCAACCAACACCTCCGGAACCTCCACTGGCTCCCCATTCAGAAAAGATGCCATTTCAAGATGCTTACACATGCCTACAAGGCCCTCCACTACCAAGGACCCGCGTACATCCACTACTGCCTGAACTTCCATGACCCCTCCTTGCCCTCCTACACACTCCCCACCTCCGCCGAAGCCACAGTGGAGGACACTCCTCCTACCTCACCACCAAGTCCTCGAACAACCTTACCCTCCGCCTCAGAACATCGCTCTCACTCTCGGAGTTCAGAAAGGTGCTCAAGACCTGGCTTTTCGACTGAGTCCAGCAAGAACCTGGATACCCTCACGGGTGATTAGCCGCGCTCTACAAATCCGAATTGATTGATAGCGCTGTGACTGAAGCACTACATAAAATCCAGGTACTACCATAGGACATTTTCTGTTGTATGTGTTGTTCAGGGAGTGAAGACAGGTATTCCACAGCAGAATTGTATTCAACACTTCCTACATAAAAACACAAAATGATTTAATCTGAATCAAGCTCCTGTAATCTGAAAATAACACAAATTTGTACGAGAACGCAGCATTACACGAAAACATGATGAAACGTGGCGCAAAGAGTGAAACTGCCTCCCTGTTAAAGTCCCACAGACTTCAGATTTCAAGGGGCTGCATGCAAACCATAATCCGGGAAACTCCTAACTTTTACCTTTGAAAGTATTGGCTCAAAACCAGCATGTCAAGTTATATTGTCTAAAATAAGAACAGGACTGGTTAACAGAAAGGACCGCTTAAAATCCATTCGCATGTTCTTCTATAATGCACAATTGTTGGACCTTGCCCTCTCTGCAGGGTCACCACGAAACGTTTTGTCTTCACCACTCCTGTTTTATGAACCAGTTTTTGTCGGCTGTATATATATATTCACTGGGAAAAAACAAAGGTTACACTAATTTCCGAAGTAAAACTTTGTGTTTGCCCTTTTGTAAGTTACTTTTAAGAGGCAGGATTTTGGAGAAAAATGTCTCCTCCGTGCTGCTGGAAAGGGTTGAACAGCTGTTGCATACGTCACCGCCTCTCCACTGTGGCATGGGCAAAGTCAGGTCTTACGAAGAACAACACATCTCCAAACACCTTCCTTGCGTTGGGACAAGCTTGAATGTAATTTTCATGCTGCAAGAGAAAGTTCCCAAAATTTACCAAGATCGCCCTAGGTCTTTCGGTATCATTGGATCGAGACTACATCATTAGGGGGAACCTGTGGGCACATTATATCTCTGCGCTCCAATGGGTTTTCTCAGGGAAGGCGCCCTTGAAGAGATACAATATAGGCACGTACATCAGGCCCTTCCACCCCCTCGGGGATCCCCAAGCCTCAAATTATTACGTCATTGCCTATTCTCGTGCTCTCAGATTTCCAGAAGACATCGACCATCATTGCAGCCTGTGAAGCTTTTGCATTTTTAGATTTTTAATATCGAATTTGAGATGCTCAGTACGTTCCTCCACCATGGACAATCTGCCAGCAATATCTGAGCAGGTTTTATTGATTATTTTTTCACAGTCCCATGCAATTTCTTAGTAGCAAGCCTCGCCCGACGACTCGAGCTCCTGGCTTCATCTTGAACTTGTCTTAAGGTATGAAGGATTGCGGTTGTATATCAGATGCTCCCATAATACTCTCTTTGACAGATCTTTCAGGTTCCCCTCCCAGACAACGCCAGCCGGGAAGCAGAGTATTCCCACTGAAGGCTCCCCAGGGAGCCGTCCCCACTACTGCCTTTAGAGACTTCTCCAATTGCTCGCCCTTACTTGCCACACCTCTTCTTTCCCCGCGATCCTCTCCCCGACCGCTTACGTTGGGTTCCGTAACCAATCTCTTCTGAGGCCTCACTGGAAGAAGATTCTGAAGCTGGATCCTCAGTTAAGGAGGATGATGATTCTCCCATATTCGAAAGGTCTGACTCATCCGTCAATGAATAGAACTCATCTCCGACATCGGGAGATTTAGCTATGCATGGAGATAGCTCATTTGCCACCCTCACCAGATCTTGCACTACCCCAGAGGCAAACCCAGAATTATTTGCAATGCGAGCCTTTAGCTGGCCAGTATTTTCAGATTGAGTCGGACATCGCACTTCCTTATGCCTCCCACTTGCTTGCTTCTATCTTGATCCTGGCCCCCATTCTCAATCACTTTATCAGGGTCATCTCCTCTAGTATCCTCTGGGGTCGCCATAATAGGAGCTACCTCTACCGGCCCCCTATACTAGTTATGGGGTTAGTTTGGGAACCAGTACTGGGATGTAATGTCTCACTCTGCACAGATCTGAGATTACTCACAGTCAGTCAATAAACTTTATCCGTTTTTTGTTAATAAAACCATAAAAGTTACACAGATACAATACAGACAAACAATAAATTGTAACAATTTAAAAACAGACTCTGTTACCACACAAAAAGTAATCTAAAAACATGTCTACATAAAAGACTCTACATGTCCATAAAGTGCCTAGATTTCACAATTGCCTTTAAAAACCCTACGATAAAAATATTGCCATCATCCTTCAACAGTTGGAGATACATTAGTGCAGGTCTAACCTGATTAAAATTTAATTTCTTTAAAATAGGACCTAAAAAATGCCTCCTGGAGACTTCATACAGTTTACAAAAAAACAAAGTGCAACAAATCCTGAGGAGACTTTCGGTCGCAGCCACAGGAAGCTAGCACTTGACCTCTTTTATTATAATTAAGCCAGGGGATACGAGCCACATTATCTAAGGACAGACACTCTCTTAAGATCAGTTAAGTGAGGATTAGATATTCGTTTAACCAACACGTTAGCCAGAAAATCAAGGGACGCAGAACAAGGGTATCGCTTAGGTAGGAAACCCCCAATTCCTCATTTACCACCATGTTCGAATTTCCTCTCGGGACACACAACAACCTTTTTAAAAACCCATTTTCCACTACCTGGAGGGGTTCAGTTACCGTGTAGCCCCAGGTCTCACTGCCATAAGTTGCTGTAGCTAAGCTTTTTGCTTGATACACTTGAAGCATGGCTCCTGTCGGTTTCTTTGCCACTTAAGAGGCAAAATTTAAAATTGCAACATTGACCCGTGCCAGGTACCCTTTTTTCTTTTGATTAAGGGGTCCCATCAGAGTTGATCATCAAATAAGACCCCTAAATAAGAGAAAACATCTGTGCGGGGAATTTGGTCATCGCCGGATCTGAATTGGAAGTTCTTTTTCGTAGGTTTCCCTACTTTCATGACATAGGAATTTGAATGATTAATGGCTAAGTCCCGATCTGTCATGAATCCGGAAAATGCAGTTAAAAGGGTTTGTAAGCCCAATTAGTTTCTGAACATTAGAACAGCGTCATCCGCGTAGAGCAGAACGCGGCTACCCCGCCGTCCTACTTGGGGGGAAATCAGCGCCGGTACCCTCAGCACACTGTCTAATTCATTAATATAAAAATTAAATAAAAATGGCGCCAGAATGCAACCTTGCCTGACACCCTTTAAAATCTCAAAGACCCTGGATACCTGCAGATTTTGTGAGAACCTGACATTGGCTTCAGTTGATGAATGTAGGTCCTCAGAAAATTAACAATACGGTTTTCCACCCCCATTGCCCTCATGGACTGCCATAGCTTGGCCCTATTTACAAAGTCAATAGCGGATGACAGCTACATGAAGGCAAGGTGGAGGGTTCCAGGATGTGCAACAGTGTATTTATTCAGTATCATAAATACGTTAAAACACTGTGCGACTGTGAAATGCCCCGGCCAGAAGCCATACTGGACTTTCGACAAAATCACATTCTCATCGGCCCAGGTTGTTAATCCTTGTAAAAGGACACGACCCACCACCTTGACCACTGAATCAATAAGCAAAATTGGTCCATAGCAGTGAGTGCTATTTCTATTGCCCTTTTTAAAGACTGGGACTATGGTTGACGAAGCCCAAGACTGAGGACATCCCATCTTAGCCGCCGCATTAAATAGGGACTCTAGAATCGGAGCCCAGAATAAGGGGTCTGACTTAAATAGGTCCGAGGGGATCCCATCTGGACCCGGGGCTTTGTTGCTAGTTAACCCTAAAATCCCTTCCATGATCTCACTCCTATCAAAACATATCACAGCTTCCTTCCTATTCTGTGTTTCACTTCGAATAGGCTCGAGCGGGCAGTCAAACATGGTTTTAAAATGAGATACCTACTCTTCCTCTGATGTGAGCCTCAAGCCCACCCCCCCCCCCCCTTCCTTGAGAAACAGGGGCCCATTTACAACACTCTAAAACCTCGAGCTGTTCCTCAGAGTACTAGAGTCCATCAGCTCCTTCCAGGCGTCTTCTTTCAGGGCTCCCTTACGTTTGGCCAGGGCTATCTTGTATTCCCTGCGACAAACACAGACCTCAGATTGGATTCTTGGTTTGGCTGCCAGAGCTTCCCTCATCCGCTTAGGTGATTTGGAGCAATCTGAGTCAAACCATCTGAGGCCATGAGAGGCAGCGCCTCTGGCCGGAGCACTTATCACTTCACCCACAGTATGCGTGATTGCCTCATAGGCACCAAGGATCTCATTGGGGGTCGACCTCCCAGATGCACATAGTGACAGTTCATAGGCACAGGATGTTTTCACCTTATTATAAAAACTGTCTGGGGACACCTGGGACCATTTTAATCTTCTCTTTCCGCCTGTCGGTTTCAGAGTGCCCTGGTTGTTGCCTCCCCAGTATTGGGCCAGACATGTGAACTGTTAGAGGGTTAGGATCACTAAATTCACTTGCTGCAATGATAAAAACCATTTAAAAAGGATAACAACAACAAAGAAATTAAGATAACATCAATAAATGGACCTCTTCCGTTTCCTTTAAACGTTGGTACAGGGAACTTAGTGTGAGGATCAGATAAAGACATCATGACTACCAAATCTAGTTCTATTATTCAACAGTTCTCCTTGAGGATGGTGGTCAAAATGAAAGCCCCCCATACGGGAGCAACCCAACTTTGAAATGCAGGATATTGAAGGATTACTGCAAGGGTGTATATTAACCTCATGCGCACTAGCGGAATTCCGCTCCTGCGCTGAGATTTTTAAAATCAGACTTTAGGTGACGAGCTGGGCTCGTCATCAGCGTGCGAGGAGGCTACGCCATGACGAGCCCAGCTCGTCATCAGCCTCGAAGGGGTTAAAATCACCGGACACCAAAAAGGATAAGTTACTTACCTGTAAACCTAGTTCTCTTCCAGGGGTATACTCATCAAAGTCATAAGCACTGAATAGTCCCGCCCACGTGCAGGACCCCGGAGCAATAGCCAATAATATGCATATATCTACATATATATATATATATATAAATACACATAAAAAACCCATATATATATATATACATATATATATAGATAATATGCATACACACATACATATGCAGCCTGAAATACACCATACTAGGCTAAAAAACAGTGCCATTATTGCATGTAACACTTTTACATTTGCTAAATAAAGACATATATATTACATTATATAATAATGTAAAGAAGAAACACTGCCCTGGGTTTCTTTGAAACCCACAAACTTTATTTTCAAAGGTAAAAACAGGCAGGATCATAGAGGCAGATTTAGCCTAGATAGGCTGCATAGTAACAACTGAAAAACGTGGCGCCGTGCCTTTAAGACCTTCATGAGCCTCCAGGCTCCCATCATGCACCACATGTGACAGTTAGGTCAGTTCTTTTTGGACTGCGTATAACAGTGTAATCACAGCATGGGTAACATGGAAAAATAGACAGTCCTGATATTCGCCCGGGGAGGAGGGTGGGTTGCTTATGACTTTGATGAGTATACCCCTGGAAGAGAACTAGGATTACAGGTAAGTAACTTATCCTTCTCTTCCAGGGGATACTCAGCAATAGTCATAAGCACTGAATAGAGTAGCAAGCCCATCCCAATACCCTGCGGACGAATACCAGTCACTCTAAACAGTATACTAATAAACATTACCCAAACAAATTCCTCAGGGATGCTTGACCAACTTGAGCATCCGCCTGAGTATCAGAATCAAGACAGTAATGGCGTGCTAAGGTATGGACTGAACACCACGTAGCTGCCTTACAAATCTCATGAATGGGAACATTTTTAAGCATTGCTATGGTAACAGCTTTTCCTCTAGTGGAATGCGCTCTCGGCTTGCCCGGGAGCTGTTTCCGTGCCTACTGATAAGATAACATAATACATGACACAATCCATCTAGAAATGGACCTCTTAAATGCAGACAAGCCTGTATTCAGAGGGCCACAGTACACAAACAAATGATCAGACTTTCGAACACTCTTGGTTTTGTCAAGTTAAAATTTCAGAACTTTTTTTAGGTCCATAGAGTGTGGCGCTTTCTCAGCTGGAGTGTTCGGACTAGCAAAAAACATAGGCAGTGTAACTGACTGGTTAATGTGAAAATCCGAGACCACCTTAGGAAGGAATCTCCGATGAGTGCGAAGCACCACTCTATTCGCATGGAAAACGAGATGAGGTTCTGTAGAACAAAAAGCCTGTATCTCGCTCACCCTGCGCGCAGAAGTGATAGCTACTAAGAAGGCCACCTTCCACGACAGATGTTGAAGGGACGTCTTATGAATAGGCTTGAATGGGGGACCCATCAATTTAGACAAAACCACATTCAACTCCCAAGGAGGAGAGGGAGCCCTCACCAGAGGGTAAACTTTCTTGAGATCCTCCAGAAAATCTTATACCACTGGCATTTGAAAGAAAGAAACCGGAGTGGGTTACTTTCGATATGCTGTTATTGCTGCCAGATGGACCTTTATAGAAGAATACTGTAAACCTGCTTTGGCCAAAGAAAGTAAGTATGGTATCAGTACCTGTTCTTGACCTTGAATCGGGTCATGACCTTCAGCAACACACCACATGAAAAAGCGCTTCCACTTGAAAGCATACAACTTTCTTGTAGAAGCTCTCCTCGCCTCTCTCAAAATGTGCATACAGTCCTGAGAGAGACCTAGGTGACCATACTGGACGAACTCAGGTACCATACTGCTAGCTTCAGGGACGGCAGGTTGGGATGGAACACCCTGCCGTTCTCTCTCAACAGCAGATCCGGACAGCAAGGCAGCCTCCTGTGCGGTACTTTGGACAGATACAGGAGATCCGGGTACCACCATTGGCGAGGCCAATCCGGAGCCACCAGGATCATGTCTGTCTTGGACTTGTACAGTTTCTTGATCACCAAGGGAATGAGTGGAATCTGTGGAAAAGCGTAGAATAATGTCTCTGACCAGTCCATCCATAGAGCATTCCCCTTGCACCCTCGTTGTGGGTATCTGGACGCGAAGACGCAGCATTTTGCGTTTTCAGCGTCCGCAAAAAGATCGATTTCTGGTGTCCCCCAGGCCTGGAGGACACCAGAAATCGTAGAAATTAAGACCCAGTCGTGAGCTTCTGCGAAGTGTCTTCTTAGGTCGTCCTCTTGATTGTTGAGGACACCTGGCAGATGGACCGCCGATATGCTCATACCCCGAGCCAGAAGCCACTTCCAAATAGCTTGCGCTTCGAGCGACAGAGGCCTGGATCTCGTTCCGCCCTGCTTGTTCAGATAGTACATCGTTGTTGTATTGTCCGTTTGAACAAGCAGGGAGGATGTCTTGATCGCGGGAAAGAAAGCCTTGAGAGCTAGGTGACAGCTCTGAGTTCCAACATCTTTATATGATACAGCCTTTCTTTCTCTGACCACACTCCTTGAATTTGAAGCGATTCCAGATGAGTGCCCCATCCCTGAAGGGACGCATCTGTCACCAGTGATTGCCTGGGCATGTCCTCCTGAGAAGGGACTCCCACTACCAGATGACTCCGCTGCATCCACCATCGGATGGAGATCTGTACTGACCAGGGTAGTGACAGTTTGTCCTCCCAACGATTTGACAGCTGGACCACTGGTCTTCCAGAGACTGTTGCAGAGGTCTCATGTGAAGCCTGGTGTTTGGAACGAGGAAAATGCATGAAGCCATGGACCCTAGAAGAGACGAGATCTGCCTGGCCGTGGGTCGAGGAGTCTTCAGTAGCGTTTGACATTTGAGGAGAATAGAGGATAGTCTCTCCTCCGAAGGATACGCTTTTGCGTCCTTTGAATCCAGAAGTGCACCCAGGTAATGTATCCTCTGCGTTGGATTGAGCATAGATTTTTTGAAGTTCACGTGCAGGCCGAGTCTCCGCAGCTGGTGTATGCAGAACGTGAGATGTTGCAGTAGCAGAATCGGAGACGCACTCTTTAGAAGTCAATCGTCTAGGTAAGGATAGACGAAAATGTGTCTCTTCTCAGGAAAGCCGCTACGACTGCCAAGCACTTTGAAAACGTGCGAGGAGCTGACTTTAGCCCGAAGGGCAGGGCTATGAACTGGAAGTGGCTTGTTTGGATGCAAAACCATAGAAACTTCCAATGCTTTGGGGCGATGGGGATGTGAAAATAAGCATCTTGAAGATCTATGGAGCACATCCAGTCCCCTTGATGCAGAAGTGGAATTATTTGATGTAACGCCAACATTCTGAACTTTTCTCGCCGAATGAATTGGTTGAGGCGCCTGAGATCTAGTATGGGCCTGAACTCCTTGTTTGGACCTTTCTTTGGAACTAGAAAATATCTGGAGTAAATGCCTTGCTGATGCTGTGTCTTTGGGACCTCCTCAATGGCATTCTTTAAGATTAAGGCAGACACTTCTTGTCTCAAAAGATGAATACGATGGGTCACAGACTTTTGAGGAGGAATGGAAGGCGGAGGGGACTTGAATCTGATGGTATATCCTTTATTTACAATATTCAGAACCAATTTGTCTATTGTGATGTTTGTCCACTCTTCTAGGCAAAAACAAACACTTCCCCTCCACCGGAGTGGGTAACGGACTCAGGGGAAGCAAAATCTCACTGTTTTTGTTGCTGCTGCTTGTTTCCAGGTGCAGACTGCCTGGAAATGACACCTCTTCCTCGACCAGGACAACGCTGGGAGAACTGAGATCTTCCCTGATTCTGCTGAGACGACCATTGAGGGGTTTGAACCCTCTGCTGGTTTTGTCTCCTGTCGTATGGACGGTATTTTTTCTTAAAATCCTTCCTTTTCTCAAGACCAACAGCTCTCACTGTATCAAGTTCTGTTTTCATACGTGACATCTCATCCTCAGCATGAGATCCGAAGAGCGATTTTCCGTTAAAGGGCAGGTTAAGAATTCGGTGTTGTGCCTCAGGCTTAAGACCCGTGAGCCTCAACCAAGCTGAGCGCCTGGCGCAGAGTCCATGTGCGTAACCATGCGTAGATAAATCAGAAGCATCAGCGGCTGCACTAATCACCTGGTTAGCTACTAGCCCACCTTCATGTAAGATCTCCAGAAAATCGTGTTTATCTTCTTTTGGAAGCTTTTCTGCAAAACGAGACATGGAGTCCCATAGGGCCGGTCATAGCGACCCAGCAAAGCTGAAGCGCTGGCGACTTTCATGTAGGAAGCAGAGGTGGCACACATTCTCTTACCTACTGAGTCCATAGCCTTGCTGTCTTTATCCGGCGGCACAGAAGATGACGCCGCTCCTGTTTGATTCTTACGTGCTGCTGAGACAATTACAGAATCCGGTTTTGGCTCAGCCCTTAGAAAGAACGGATCATTGTCCGGTGCTTTATATTTCTTAGCGATCCGAGAAGGAACCGCTCCCAATGCTGCTGGAGTTAAGAACTTGTGCTCCGCTGGCTCCAACAGACCTGGCACCAGAGGAAGTAAGGGCCTTGACGTTAGCTTTTGGTGCAAAGTCTCGAAAATGACCGTTGTCTTGGTGGTAGAGACCGGCATTTCGATATTAAGTTTAGCCGCTCCGCGAAAAGAGAACCTCATTAAAAGGTAATCAGGTCATCAATCGGTGAAATCCTACTTGGAGGAGTTGATGACAGTGTCGGTGAATAGCCCCTTTTTGAATTTGTCGATCTTGTAGAGGATCTAGTATCACACCTCCTCGAAGAGTGGCGACGTGACGATCTAGAAGAAGGTGAAGTCCGCCTCCTCACTGATGGAGACTTTCTCGGGGGAGTACGCTCACGTCTTCTCGGAGAGTGCACCAACTATCTTTGAGGGGATCTTGATCTTGAAGCAGGTCTTGCAGATACAGGTGACCTGGAATGAGACCTTGAAAGATTAATTTTCCTTATCTTCCAGTCTCTAATCTCCCCCAGCCAGCGTGGCGAGATATTAGTTGCGGGCTGAATAGGTGAAGGTGCTCTTGAGGGCTCTGGAGAGATTTGCACAATCTGTAGTTCAGGGGAGGAAGAGGAACTCCCAGAAGACACAGTATTAACCTTAGACCGGTCTTTAGACACCGTCCTAGGCTTCTTAGGTGCAGGAGACGTCGACGACTACCTCCTCGACGACGATCTCCTCAACGGCGATCTCCTCCTCGGCGTCGATTTCCTCGGCGTCGATTTCCTCGGAGGCGATTCCCTCGACAACGATGCATTTCTCGACGTGGTGTGCCTCGACGCCACCTGGCTTGGGCTCTTCGACGTCGAAACCTCGCTGGCCAGTTCGACGTCAAAGTCATGGCATCTCTAGACGGCGACCTTTACTTATGTTCCGAGCCTCGCGGCGGCGACCGTCGACGTCGATGAGATTACGTCGAGTCCCGCCCTCCTGCAGTCGTAGGCGAGCAGGACCTGGACCGCCTACGCGCATGCCTCTTCTCACCTTGCTTCGACGGAGTGATCTTCGACGGTGAAGGATGCCTCGACGTCGACGGTCACCGTGACAGTGATTTCAATGCCGATTTTCAACACAGAGGTACCTTAGAAGAAGATCTGTCCCTCGACGCAGTAGGGGACCGATGTGGTCTCTTCTCCCCTTTGTCTTTGCGCTCTTTGTGCTGAGAAGAAGGCCTCTTGGAATGAACATCTTCTCTTCCACTCACAGTTTCTCCTCTGTCATACAGGGACTGTAACCTGCTCTTCTCCCTCTCCCTGAGAGTTCGGTTAGACAACTTGCTGCAGTGGTAGCAGAGTTCTGGCTTGTGAGAAGATGGTAAACAAGCTACACAGACCGAATGAGGGTCTGACTTGGCCATTTTTTTTACCACAGGCCAGACACTTAAACAAGGCCGGCATTATGACTGGAAAAATAGTCAAAAACCAGGAAAAAATTGTTGAATTAGTCGAACAATGACTAAAGACATCGAGTAAAGACGAAAAAATTAGAGAAATACCAGAATAAAGTGATAAAATATCACAAACTGGCCAGCTCAATGCTCCAGGATCCTCACAGAAGGAGCCGGAAAAAAGAACTGACCTAACTGTCACCTGTGGTGCATGATGGGAGCCTGGAGGCTCATGAAGGTCTTAAAGGCACGGCACTAAGTTTTTCGGTTGTTACTATGAAGCCTATCTAGGCTAAATCTGCCTCTATGATCCTGCCTGTTTTTACCTTTGAAAATAAAGGTTGTGTGTTTCAAAGAAACCCAGGGCAGTGTTTCTTCTTTACATTATTATAGAATGTAATATATATGTCTTTATTTAGCAAATGCAAAAGTGTTACATGCAATAATGGCAGTGTTTTTTAGCCTAGTATGGTGCATTTCAGGCTGCATATGTATGTGTATATGCATATTATCTATATATATATATATATATATGGTTTTTTAATGTGTATTTATATATATATATATATATATGTAGATATATGCATATTATTGGCTATTGCTCCAGGGTCCCGCACGTGGGCGGGACTATTCAGTGCGTATGACTATTGATGAGTATCCCCTGGAAGAGAAGTATAAAATCCACGACCCGTAAGTTGTTTTATGAGCGCTCCCAAGTTGGTAATATTACACACCTCTTGCGGACAGGCCACTGAGTTCTAGAAATTAAAAACTCTCCGTGAGTGATTAAACGTTTCTTAGTGAATGCATGGGTGAGTGACTAATCTGTGTGAATTTGTACATCAGTCTGTCAGTTGGTGTTTAAGTGGCTGCATAGGTTGGTAAGTAGGTACACGAGTGCCTATATGGGATATTGATTCATTGTTTGAGTACCATATGAGTGTATGTGTGGGTGAGTAAAGGGGTGTGTGACTCCCTGCAGGGATGTATGAGTGGATGAATCCCTAGGGGTATGGATTCATGTGTAAGTCTGTGAGGGACTGTATGGTTTAGTAAGTGTGAGTATGGTTGTGTAAGTGAATGAATGGATGTCTCAGTGGAATATGGGTCAGCAACAGCATATGTGAAAGGCAGTATATGCGAGTGTTGGAGTATATAAGTGACTGTGTGAGTGAGTGATTAGGAGAGTGGCTGTTTGGGTAAGTGTCTGCTTGTGTCAGCGACTGTATAGTAGAGTAAGTATTTGCATCTGTATGAGTAGTAATTGTGTTTTTCTGTATGGGTGAGTAAGTGGGTGTGTGAGTAGCTCTATGGGTGGCTGGTGGTATGGGTGGCTGTATGAGTGGATATGTCACTGGCTGTATTGGTGAGTGACTGGTTGTGTGACTGTCTGGCTGTATGAGTGCCTGTATGGGTGAGGGAGTGTATGTATAAGTAGATATATGTATCAGTAAGAGATTATGGAACCTTTGGATAGAGCAACTATCACTCCCTTCGGAAGCAGATGGAGATGCAGTGGGTGCCCTTGTTTTGGTGGAGTGGTGGGCGGAATCTGGTGAACTATCGTCTGATCATATATGAAGAGATCCAGGACTTATTTGCCCAATGCTATTTTACACCATAGATGACACCATTTTTTAATTGTTTCTCCCACAGGATGGCGTAAGCAGCAAAAGAATGTTATCACTGGAGGTAAACTATCCTGATGGCTACTGAGAGGGTTGCTAGGTCTGATACCTCTAGTATCCTCCTTGCTACAGATAAGTGTCTCTTTCGCATGTCCCTCTAAAAGGGTGCCCTTTCGAAATTGTATGTAGCAAAAGAACTTGCGGTGTCAGAGTCAGCCTTGACTGCTCGCAAGGTATCGATTTGCTTGCCAAACAGAGCATCTCCATGGTTAGGTAAAAATATTGGATATAGTTGCACCTCGGGTTCTAAATGTTGTGGCCTTGAACCAACCTTGGCGTCTAAGGGCCCCTTCCAGTTGTGCGAAACCTATTGAAGCTATATCTATAGCGTAATCCATGTTTTCTGATGAGGACGTTTCGCTTCCCCACAGATTCTTTTTTGTTTCAGCCCTTTGTCTTCCGGTAGAAATTCTATGTAGGTGGCAATGTCTGACCCCATCTGGTGGTCATGCCTGCCCCGTATTGCCATGAATTGGCAGCCCGTACAATAGCACTAGGCATAGTTGAGAACCGCTCCTTGCTGGTTAGGCGGGTTGGGAGTTACAGGGTTATTTTCATGATTGTAATTCCTACCAGATATATCAACAACTGGAATAAGTCTGACAGCTTTTCAATTTAAATTCATAAAGAGAACAAACCAAGAGCTTATTTGATATCGGAAGTTCGAAGCGTTTGGCCGTTCGCTCTGAAAATCATCAAAAACCATCAGGTGGGGAATACACCAGTTGAGGGCCTTCTATCATTACAAGATGTGAACAGGTCAATCCTGGAAAGCATGGTTATATTTGACACTGGGACCATTCTTTCCGTGGCAGGAGCATCTGAGGAGCCTGACATAGAAGGCACGATGTAACCTTGCAGACTCAGGAAACCGCTTGTAGTAATACGGTTACATGCCATTTAGGCTTAATACCAGAGCTACATGGACCTGACCCATGCTCTGAAGCTGGAGCGAAGTGGTGAAATTGCCCCATGTATTGCCTCTCCATATATTGCTGACCGTTGTAGACATGCTCATATTAGTCCCCTTGAAATTAAGTTATTCTGGATTATGTGTCTTTTGCTTATGTTGAGGACTACGATGCTTTCGCCGTCAGGTGCTTTGTCATTGAGATAGTAGTCGAAGAGGCAGAGGCAGTCACAGACATCTAGGCTGATGACGACAATGTTTGTCGTCGACGAGGTCGTCATGGAGGATGCAGTCATAGGCCGTCGTAGACAATACAGTCATAGGCGAGGCCTTAGTCGACGTGGTTAACGTGGACAAGGTTATCGTAGACAAGGCAATCTAAGATGGGGCCGTCGTTGATGACCGTCAGATTAGGCAATTCGCGGATGAGGCCATTCGCAGACGACAATCGTAAATACGGTTGCCGCCGCCGATAGTCGTAGATGAGGTTGGCGCCACCGACAGTCATAGATGAGGTTGCCGCCGCTGGCAGTCATAGATGAGGAAATAGTATACGACAGTCACAGATGAGACCGTCGCAGATTAGGCCATCGAAGGTGAGCAATTGGTAGATGAGGCCCTTTGTAGATGAGGCTGTCGTAGACAACCGCCGTAGAGGACTATCGTCCGCTGTCGACAACGGCCGAGGCCATTCATAGAGGAGGCTGTCAGACGACCGCCTTATTTGACTATGGTGGATAAGGCAGTCGTTGAGGACCACTGTCGACGACTGCCGTCAACTGCAGTCGACAACCACCGTAGATGAGGCTATCGTAGATGACCATCATAGACAAGGCAATTTGTAGACGCAGCCATTCGTAGACACGGCCATTCGTAGACACTGCCATCATAGGTGAAGCAGTAATAGTAAACATGGTTGAGGAAGTCGATGTTCTCATCGTAATTGCTGTTAACAATTTTGACAGCAGATTTGCAGTAGATGCCTCATTGTCAGATTATTTGGATTTCTCTGATGTAGTGTCAGGGCTCAAGAGGAAGTATTTGCCAATATTCTCTCTCTCTCTCCAAGAAATGCCTTATCAAGACTTATGGGAACTCTTTCTTATAGCTTTTCTGAGCGCCTTCTGGAGACCCATGGCACGACCTCTCCCTCTGACCTCCCTCTCCTGTGAGGTAAAGGAATACTCACTGTCCTCATCAAAAGTGACAGATTTGCGTTTCTGTAGTCCCAATAATAGTCTCATCTCTCTGAACATAAGAGTTTTTGAGGGAAAGATTAGACATTTTGCAGTCCATTTCCTTGTTTTCTGCTATTCGGATATTTAGGGCCAGGGTCAGAGAAATTAAACATGAAATATAATCTTGGATGATCCAAAGAGAAGTAATATCTGAAGAAACTGAGAAGAGCTGAGGGAGACTCCAGTCACAAGACGTGTGGTAGAAAATCTGAGAAACGTATCCTCTGATGAGAGTGTAGTAGAGGGTACTGTCCCTTGATTGGTTATAGTGCAAGTTTGGTCCTTTTTTAAAAGGATCTAGATAGGCTACTAAACTGACTTTTTCACTGCCATTATAGCCCATGATAGGGATGCATACTGCTTTACCATGGCACCCTGAGATTCACACAACAACAGGGAATGATTCAAGCAGGAAAGTCTATGAAAGATCCAACATTGGAGAAGGGCAACTGCCCAAACAGAAAGTTTTGGCATGTCTGATCTACATGCCAACTAACTTGCTTAACGCATAATATAGGTCATATTCTGGACATGATCTTGTGGTAACATGGGAGAATTAATGCTATGCAAATCCTTTCTTCACATGCCTGGGCGACAGTGAACCTAATAAAGCTTCCACTTGTTGGATCCAAATATCTGGAACTAAAAGATAAAATGTCCCAAGCAGGACTGCTCACAGAAAAAGGAAAGTTTCGATTTAATCTGACTGTCGCCCCCAAAGATTTAATGACCTCGGAACACCAGTTGTGATTCACTGTCCAAGTCTAGAAAACCAGACTCGGTGCTCAAATGGTCCTGCATTCCTAAACGGGTCATAAAAACTAGAACCCCCTTTCTCAGAAAAAAATTCTAATTCCTGCCCCCATTTTCTGGTGAACGTTTTAACACAGACTGTATAAAAGGAACTCTAGATCGCCCCTGACTTCGGCACAGAAAAAATGTGGCCATATACCTTTGATTCAAAACAGGTCAAGAAAATTGATAGCTTTACCTTTAATTGGGGAGCAGAATTTTTGGCTACAATACAACTTCAGCCCCATTCCCATTCAGCAACTCGCCGCGTTCATTCTGACCAGCAGTACAACTGGTTCACCGCTCGCCCAAGCTGAAAACACCAACTCTCAAACCAATCCAAAATGTTGTAAGAGTAAGCTTTTAATAATGGTTTTTTGTTTTTTAGTAGCTTACATTGTCATTGTTGTGGCCACAGCACACTTTGAAACCGTTTTAATGACAGACCTCACCATGCCCAATCTGGATGGGTGTTTCATCATGAAAGTGTGCCCCCTAAACCAGACGCGTCACAATACAATTCCACCAATGAAAACAACCCATACCTTCACACACAATGAGCACACAAGTTCAAAGGAAAGTAAAGAATAAAGATTACAAACAGCATTAGGGAGGTTGTGAGGTTGGGACGAAACCTGTGGAGAGAAAATAGCATTTTATTCAAGAAAAGTAACAAATGCAGCCAAACGGAGGCTACACGCTGAGCTTACATGATGAATGTGAAAGTTACACCAGTGGGCGTCAAGGAGGAAGACGGGCGAATGCTAGCTTTTTTACTTCCTCTGGAAGGAAGGAACATATGATGATGAGTAAATAAAATAAATGTCTATTATGCACACAGCCCATAGCCAGGGATAACCAACTTTTTATCCTTGATAAATTTTCTTTTATAAACAATGAAATTTAATGTGAGTTTTAATTAACTTGACAATAAAATCTTAATCTTTATCTTTATCATAGCCAGGGACAAGAGGAGTCACAGTTGTTCCAGCCGAACCACCAAATGGGGAGGAGCTAAACAACTAATAAAAACATGGAATTACTGACCGGTGTGTGTCTGGTCTCGCAACAATTACTCAGAATACTCTTCGCCCTCTATTTTTAACTCATTAGCTTGGTTTGTAAAGCTTCCTCCTGTGAACCTTCGATGAGTGAAGGGGGACTGCAGCAGGGAATTGTCGGAGAAAGAGAGGGAGAGAGCTTGACAATCAGATTTTAGTTCTCCTGGCATTGATGCCTAGGCACATATGTTTTATGGGTTGAAAGAGCCAGAGGAGGAAAGTCAGAGGACATGAAGTTATGCCAGATTGAGCATGGTCAGGACCAGCACTCTGGGGGCTAAGACAAGGCGTGGAAACACCACAGTGGCAACTGAGTGGCAGATCATTCCATAACGCTGAACTGCCCAACCTACCATGGTCAAGGAGCTACACTGAAACGGGGCTAAGGCCATGTTCTACAAAAACAATCTTACCTGCTTACGCGCTATACAGAGCTGTCTCTGCTATCCTAGTCGACTCAAGGCAAAGGCGCATTTCACAAACAGAACAGCATCAGCAATCAGCACATGAGGCCAGCAGCAAGATGGAAGAAAAGACCTGGTGAAACCCACATGGGTCATGATCACACAGAGCATATTTCATGCAAATCAGAGCCAGCTATGTCTCCAGATGAAGGATAGACTAAAGCCAACGAGCATCTACCGGTAGAGAAAGCGTCTAGCAACAAATGAGGTAGCTCATTCGGTATCTGCACGTAGCAACTATCGCAGCCGGCTCTTGTACGCTGCCCTGCGACTTTCTTAAAATTAACGAGACTACAACTGCTGATAGGCTGGGAAGTTGCTTACAATTCATCTGGTCATTCCTAATTTGTGATGCGCTTCTTTAACTGTCGCTGGAGGTCATTCGGCTTAGAGTGCAAACAGTATAAATAAAATAACTTGTGCCCTGGCCAGATAGGGGAGTGTGCAAGCCTTCACAAATAAGTTGCTTTAATGGAGGCTGTGTGTGACCTACACTGATGCCTTCGCTGCTTTTGAGATGAACGCGCCTATATCCGAAGCTACGCAGATGCTGATGCAGTTCTGTTCTTGAAAAGTTAAGTGCTTTTTTGTCTCTCGTTGAGGTGGATGTGTATTGTAAGGTTGAAATGAGCCTTTGCCGAAAGCTGTAGTGCCTTTGGAATACGCAGCTAGCATGCGCTGGTCACCGTTCCTTCCCACCCTGCTCTGTAGCCCACTGCAATCACATGGTCTGGTATGCCCTTAACATTTGCAAAGAATACCACTCTTCCTCTAAAAAAATGATGGTCTTAAAGCCTGTTCTAGCTCCCCGCAAAGCGTTGCAGAGAATCACACCCTGCAGACCCTTGAGCGACACAGACTCAAAATGGCTGCTTTCGGATCCACCTTTCACCCACATCGGTTGGCACCTTCCTGTTCTCGACCACCCCAAGTGCCCGACGAGTCTCTCTCCGCCGGTGTTTGTGTCAGTTGTTGTCATCCCACATGAGGAGTGTTGGGAGGCGGCCTACGGCTGGGGATGGTCAGTGCATGGCCTCTCTCATGCACTCAGGAAGAGCTTCTTGTAGTATTTGTTCATCTGCTCGAGGAAGATGAAGGTCAGGACTGTGTGGGGGCCCAGTCGAGCGTAGTAAGGGGTGAATCCCTTCCAAAGGCTGAAGAAGCCCTCGTAGCGGATGACTTTCATCAGCACATCCTGCAAAATATGAACAAAAATGATCTCTCTCTTACAGTGGCAGCATTTTTAGTCAGACCAAGCAAAGTTCACTTACGAGCCTTCCTGTGGACTCAAGGAAGGCTAGTAGCTAGTTGACAAACACAGACACACAATGAAAACAACAACCATTTACAACTCTGGGACACAGCTTCACCTAAGAGGGTCCAACGGGGGAGACCAGGGGTCCAACGGGGGAGACCAGGGGTCCAACGGGGGAGACCAGGGGTCCAACGGGGGAGACCAGGGGTCCAACGGGGGAGACCAGGGGTCCAACGGGGGAGGCCAGGGGTCCAACGGGGGAGGCCAGGGGTCCAACGGGGGAGGCCAGGTGTCCAACCGGGGGAGGCCACGGTGCAGAGGGAGGCTAGGGTGCAAATGATTACCAACATTTGTTTGTATTCCATTTTCATATCTTTTCCCTCCCTTACTACTGACTGTATTCTGACACAGACTGCCTACTCATTACAGAACATTCTTGCTTTTCTGAACCCTTGCTGATGAGATGTGTGGATTCCCAATAGCCTGTCCTGAGAAGCGGGGCCCTAAGATGCAGTGATTTGACATGCTCCCTGGGTCAACCTACTTCTTAGAGCGGCTTCATTTTCTATTGTTTCTTAAGAGTCATACTTTAGATTCCACTTCATTCCCCAAGATCCCTCGGATCAGAAGGTTATCAGTGCCGGTCTCTCAGAAGCAACTTTCCTCCTTCTCATCTTCTCACATGTGTGGTGCTCCGCGACCAGAGTCACTGCTTCTGTTTCTCCTACCCACGGAACCCACGTTAATGCGGGAGGGAGGGACACAAAGCTACAAGTGTCCAGAGAGAGGTTGCCATAATTTTAGAAGGAGGCTGCGTAACCTGACCTGAGGAAGTCGCGCTGGCTCTAACGCAGAGCAGTCCTCGGGGCCAGTTGATACAGAATGCCTCTGTAGCAAGCGATCGGTTCGCTACTCATGATAAATGTAAGTGAATGTATGGAAATGTCATGCTGCATATGCTTAAAAGCTGGCATAAGGAGCACTCCAATAGGCGCAGCCAAGCTTTAGGGAAGGTTTGCCCGGCTACTTTCCCATCCTGCACCCCAAACCTTCAGCTGCTGAGGCGCACCACCTTGCCAAGTACCAGCAAGCCTAGGCAGATATGAGCGACTCTTCTACTGCGGGTGTCGGTTGCCCATCACCTTTGAGATCTGTTGGGCAGCTGCACGGGCCATGCAGGCATACGGTTCCCAGGAATGTTGCCAAAGGGCAGCTCCGAGTGTCGATGGTATGAACAGAATGTTCCTTCAAGCCATAACAACAGTATGCGACTCTACAGTAAGCTATCAGCTCTCAGCTGTCTAAGGGGCATGGGTACCTAGTGACCTCCTACCTTTCTTAAGTCACCCTACTGTCAAGTAGACTAGAAGAAGGTGGAGTGCAATCTCCGGAGGGCTGGTGGAGTCCATCCACAGGACTAAGGGCTTCTAGGGTTCTGAACAAGGGCTTGAGGTACCTCAGGGAGTGCCCAACGGCCTTCAGCTACACAAAGAGGTATATTCCATGGTGGATGCAGGCTCAAATGTGTCTAGAGAGGACAACTGGCAACCTGCAGACTGAAATATCCCCCGATTGTGTCCACCACTGCGCAGCTTTCAGTGCGCCTCTCCCACCGACCATGTGTGCTGCTAACCGAGAGAATCCAAAGAGGTCGCTGTGAATGAAAGCTGCTGTCGAAAAACTACTCCAACGAGTATGCGGTACAGACCTCAAAAGGTGAGAGTAACCGTAGAGAATACTCGGGTTAATGAACTTTGCTGTGTGAAAGTTATACAAAGCAGGCACCTTCCTTTTTGCTACTGTCGGAATACTACCCAAAAGGGACTCTGTTGTGTATGAGCTAGCTGAAAGCCACACAATCCGTGGACACTACCTGGTGAAAACCAACAGCACTGGGATGTGTGTGATGAACGTGATGTCCCCAGAAATACAATATTCAGCCTGAATTTCCATCCGATCATTCCATGGAAACGACACTCACCAGTCCATTTTTGTACTCTGGTTTCCCATCAATCATCCTCATATTCTGGATTCTAGGGAAAAAGGAAACGCAGCAGTAAAGAGGGGGATCAGAGGGAGACAGACAGAATCTGTACAATGAGGGAGAAAGCGAATACCAGAGGCCCACACACACAAATTAAGGAAGGAATCTTCTAGTGAAACAGCTTCAACACCCCTTGAACTCTGCACCACAGAGCCAAAGACCAGAGTCTGAGATAGGCCTGGGCAGTAAACTCTGCTCCGTTCGCGGTGTTTGTGGAGTATTCCTCATTCCTCGAAGCATGCAGAGTTCGCAGAGCGGAGTTTTTTAGGGCTCGCCTGCTGTGCGCATGCGCACAGCTGGCGAAGCTCTATAGGGGCTTAAACAGCGTTTAACCAAGCACGATTCCACTGGCGATTCCACGCAGTGCATGTGCTTTTTAGGTCATTGCGCAAGCGCAAGCCCTAAAAAGCGCGTGCACAATGCCACCAGCCGCCTGCCTGCCTGCCTTGCATTACCACATCAAAGGCAGCCCAGCCCCCCTCCCACAAGCTTCTCAGCGTGTGCTCTGCCTCAGGCCGGCATTTCTCCTCCCCATATTATGCTGCTGTTGTTGTGTGCGTTGTGCTCGGGCGCTACATTTACCTAATCTGCGGGTGTACACTCCATTGTTTGTGTTCGTACTGCAAACTATGTTCAGCCACAATTTATGCTCACTAGTCTTCAAATTTAACACCCATATGTTAGCCCCTTTAAAGTGCGCCGAGTTACGATCTACCCTAACTCTAAATGATTGACACATGTGACCTGCTGCGGGGTCACGGAATACATGCTGGCCACTGCGTGCGAGACTGATATTGTTGATAGAAAGAGCCCTTCTAATCTTAAAAAAAGTTTCTACAGTTTTCAAATACAGCGCCCAGCCTCACGGCAAACTACTATCATGCCATTCTATCTCCTTCGAGCTTACCGGGATTAAAGAATCTCCTGGGTCATCCACCAACCGACGTATGCAAACGTCACGGACTCCTGGGCCCTTAAATACGATTGTTAATTGGCAAAAACACACTCCGTCATCAGCGGGTTTTATACAACGTGAACGACTGACATTGCTACATTTGTTATAAAACTTCCTCCGCCATTTTAGAGTGGTGTTGTTTATCCCGTCTTCTCGTGTTACCCGATTTTACAATTGCGAAATTAAAGCATTGTGAAGACGATTATAAATGCCAAAATAACTATTTAAAATATTTGTTTTTTATTTTGCTTAGATGAGGATAGTATTAGCGGTGATATCAGCAACAATATTGATGCATTAACCTAAACTTATGGTTACCAATTAGCCACCATTTTGTATTGGTATTTCAATCTCGAAAGCATTTGTTGGTAAAATGCCTAAGTACATTAATTTAAATATTGTTATCACTATCGGGGATGCATTACGCTAAAATTGGTAAATATCTTTATTTTTTAAAAAAACTTTAATTAATTATTATTAATAACGTTCGAGCCGATGATCTCAACAACATCATGAGTGGACTAACCTAAACTATTTTAGTGAATGCACCTCCATTATAGATTGGTAATTAAGTCTCAAGAATGTATTATGCTGAAACACAGTGCATTAATCAAAGTATTATTATCACTATCAGAAAGAACCACTGCGCCCTACGTTTATTGGTTGATAAGAATACGAAGATATTAATTTATTCTATCCAGAGCACCTGGGTGGATGCATCACGCAAAATATATCAAATCACTAAGATTACGCCAACATGATTTATGTTATCTATTCAATCACAAAGATATTTTTTATTTGTTATATGGTTGCTATTGGTCCCATGATGTCTATTCCATTTATCAATATTATTGCTACAAGTATAGCTTATATGTTTCTGCATTTTAGTCTATTCCATAAATCACAAAACCGCATTTATTAGAATCCATTTATCCTAATCTATATTTCATAAATTATATGCGTATAAACTACTCAGGCTATATCACCAATTGACCATGGTTATCTGTATCTGTACATTATCTTCTTACATAAGTGACCGATGCTATACTATTGTGAAGATTGCTATTAATTTTTGTGTATTTTGTGACTTGGTGCTTACAGATGTTTTTAATGTGTATATTGTTGTGCTATTTTTCGCAAGATTTTTTTAATATATAATTTTATATGAACAAGTGTAATAATAATAAAAATATGTTTTTTCCTCATGGAAAATAATTTCTGTTTAATTATTGTTTTTCTGGTGTTGTTGGTACTGACCCAATGAGTGTGTTGTAGAGTTGTTGAATACTGAGGTATGATTGGATATATTGTATGACTAGAGAATACCCCAAAGGGAATCTTTCTCAGACTTAAGCGTCTTCTTGGTGTCCTGTCCCTTTGGGTTGGTGGACCCCTCTCGTTTTATGGAGTCACTCCTATCAATTTCAACAAATCTCCTTCTCGTTAATATTTCACTTCTGTTCTTGGATTTTCTTCACAATAAAAAACACTGAACATAATCTTCACAAAAGTTATTTACAAAAGTTTAAGCTATTGCCATTACAAATTAAATAAATTATTTAAGTATTAATTATTTAAAAAAATTAAAAGCCATTGTTATTTGTAATATCAATACATCTAAGTCACGTAAATACAAAACATGTTGCATTACAAATGCTATAGGTGTCACATTTGCGAAAGTTATAACTATTGGCATTGTAAATGACAAAGCTATTAATTTAGCTATTTTAAAAAATAACACATAAATAAAAAAAAATGTAATTTATAAGACCAATAGCTCAAACTTTCCTAATGCGAGCCCTATTGCATTTCCAATGCTTGTTCTCCTTGCGCCAACAGCAAGTTAGCGAGCGAAGAAAACCACCTCCCGATGAGATTTCGGAACCCGGGCGGGCAGATTTCAGAACGCGAGCGGTCGCGTATGGTCGCAACTGCTTGCGTTGAGAAACTTTCCGTTCGCGTTCAGAAAGTGGCCGCTCAGTTAGAAAATCTACTTACACGTTAAGAAAAGAATCAGCATGGTGCCGTTCGCGCTGATTTTACAGCACAGGACAAACTCCTGGTGCTGAAAATCAATACGAACGGCATGACCAAACGCACACTGCCACTTGTATTACTCCACGTAGCGTGGCGGAGTATTTTGGTCACTCCGCCCAGGCCTAGTCTGAGAATCAAAAACAACCCGTGCAGTGCTGGAGCAGCAGTGCACAGACGGCTACCAATACAACTGGAGAAATCCGGATGTGTGCAGAAACCAGCAGAGTTCAAAAGGGTCTACAAGAGAAGTGGCAATGCCAAATTCCTAGAAGAAAAGATTTTGAAGGATGAAATAATGAAAAGCAAAGGTAAGAAATTAACAGAACACCAACTGTTACTTTTAAACACTCGCAAAAAACAAACTATCACAGAAAAATCACAGAAAACCTCAATTATTACGCAACAGCTCGTTATAGAACAGTGGACACCAGTCTTGTTCAAAACTCATTTGCCATCATGATTTATTCCAGTGCAAGTTGTTTGCAAATCTGCAAGGAGCTGGATTTTCATAATGGAGTCCACGTTTGGGTGTGATACTCCCATAGTGCATCTGGAAACGGCAGTCTACGAGACCCTCTTGTTTATCAATCTGTGGGGATGCACGGTGTCTAGCGGCAGGACCAGGCATGGTGCATTAGACGTTCATAGTACAGAGTGATCCTACGTTGTGTGCTTGCGTAAGGCCGCTCCCCGATCCCAAAACCCCTTGCATCTGCGAATGCCTCAGAGCACACTCAATGTCCTGGGGCCCCAAACGCTCTTCCACTAAATGTCCTGGGGCCCCAGCTGCTATTGCAGTCCCAATGAAGAACGAAGCTACGTTTACTTGTCATCACCAGGGGTAGCCAATGCTTATTCTAGGAGTTGTCAGTAGGCCATGAACTCTGGGATGGTAAGACAGTAATCAATAAAACAAAAGACAAGGTTCTAGCACAATTGGGACCAAGAAATAACCCAAACCATTCAGACGAATAAAGGAACATGGCGGCCCAAGAGCAATGCTTTATTCTAGGGGGCAGACTGGAAGATCTTGGAAGCCTTCAGAAACAATGGGGTCTCAATCCTCCCTATAGGGAGGTTTATAGATCCCATTCAAACGATCTGAAAATTCCCGGCAGAGTGCTACCAGTGCATCAAATGTGCGAGGATAGCGCTGCCCTTTGTTCTAATTTCTCAGTGAAACACTGGTGGAAGTGGCATTTGGGGGCAGTTCGAAGGGTTTGCGCCCAGCAGCTTAAAATCTGAAATACTTTGGATTGCAAAACCCAAAAAACTTTACCAAAAAGGCAAACCTGGCATCCCCTACTTAACACCATCGGTGCGGTGCAGATTTACCCTGTTCGCTGACCATCATAGGTTCCCATTGTTCATGACGAGCTCAGCTCGTCATGAGTGTATGAGAGGTGTACCTCATGACGAGCTGAGCTCGTCATGAGCATCGAAGGGGTTAAAGAAAAAAAATGCACATTTCCATTCGATTTAAAAGCGATACAGACATAATCGGTACAGGGCGCGCAGTTTTTGGAAGGACGGCAGGACATGGTTCAAATGGAGACAAACTACTGTGCCAAATGCCCCCAAAGCCAAAGTCCCAAAGCAGGGGACGGGGATGGCGTGAATATAGATTATATAAATGGGCCAGCGGCCAGTGCTTGTCCAGTATTTCATGAAGTGCTGGTGGCAGTGAAGACCTCTTGGGTTTGGCGGCACCCACCGGACCTTAGGCAGCAACTGGACCCATCAGGTCCCAGAAGAAATGGTGGAAAAGGAATTTAGGGTTAGAATTCAGTTGTGTCATTTATCATTTACCCACAATCTCTTCAGAACCATATGAGTTAGAAAGATGCTAGAAACGGTTCTGAAGACAGAGCGCCTGATGCAGTCAAACCTTGGGGCGATACTGAAAAGCCCTCGAGTCCTCCTCAGGCTGGAGGGGTGAAACAGACACTCCCCACCCTGGGAAGGGGTGATACAATCAATCAATCAATCAATCAATCAATCATGACACTTATAAAGCGCACTACGTACCAGTGAGGGTCTGAAGGCGTGGGGGGGGGGTGCTGCTAGTGATCGAAGAGCCAGCTCTTGAGGAGTCTTCTGAAAGTCAGCCAGTCTTGGGTCTGTCGTAGGTTGGTGGGGAGGGTGTTTCAGGTCTTGGCGGCGAGGTGGGAGAAGGATGTGCCACCGGCGGTCGTTCTTCTGATGCAGGGGACTGGGGAGAGGGCGAGGCTGGCGGAGCGGAGCTGGCGGGTGGGGGTGTAGAAGCTGAGTCATATGTTGAGGTATGCTGGGCCGGTCTTGTGGAGAGCTTTGTGTGCGTGGATGAGGAGTTTGAAGGTTATCCTCTTGTTGACGAGGAGCCGGGGCTGGTCTGTCAGGTGGGGTGTGACGTGGCTGCGGCGGGGAATGTCGAGGATCAGACGTGCCAACGCGTTCTAGATGCGTTGCAATCGTCTCAGGAGCTTAGCCGACATTCCTGCGTAGAGGGAGTTTCCGTAGTCCAGCCTGCTGGTGACGAGGGCGTGGGGGACTGTTCTTCTCGTCTCGGTAGGGATCCACTTGAAGATCCTGCAGAGCATTCAGAGGGTGTTGAAGAAGGATGAGGAGACGGCGTTGGCCTGCTTAGTCATGGAGAGGAAGGAGTTGAGGATGACCCCTAGGCTGCGTGCCTGGTTGGTGGGTGTTGGGGCTGCTCCTAGCGTCTGCCACCAGGAGTCGTCCCAGGCTGAAGGGGTGGAGCAGAGGATGAGGACCTCCGTCTTGTCCGAGTTCAGCTTCAGTCGGCTGCTTCCTCATCCAATCAGTGACGGCCTTCATTCCTTCGTGGAGGTTGGTTTTGGCGGTGTGAGGGTCTTTGGTGAGGGAGATTATCAGCTGGGTGTCGTCGGCGTAGAAGATGATCTTGAGGTTGTGCTGTCAGGCGAAGTGGGCGAGGGGTGCCATGTAGATGTTGAACAGCGTCGGGCTGAGGGAAGAGCCCTTGGGTACGCCGCAGATGATTTCGGTGGCAATGGAAGCTCTGAGTTCTGCTGGAGAGGAAGGATGTGGTCTAGTCTAGGGCCTTCTCTTGGATCCCAACATTGTGTAGGCGTGTTCGTAGTGTGCGATGGCAGACCGTGTCGAAGGCGGCTGACAGATCCAGGAGGATGAGGGCTGCTGATTCTCAGTTGTCAAGCAGGGTCCTGATGTCATCCGTGGCGACTATGAGGGCGGTTTCGGTGCTGTGGTTGCTGCGGAACCCGGACTGGGACGAGTCCAGGATGCTGTTCTCCTCGAGGAAGCGGGTCAGTTGTTTGTTGACGATTTTCTCAGTGACCTTCGCTGGGAAAGGGAGCAGGGAGATGGTCCGAAGTTCTTAAGGTCCTTGGGGTCCGGAAGTTCTTAAGGTCCTTGGGGTCCGCCTTGGATTTCTTGAGTAAGGCGTTGATCTCGGCATGCTTCCAGCTTTCCGGGAAGGTTGCAGTCTCGAAGGAGATGTTGATTACTTTCCGGAGATGGGGTGCGATGGCTGTGCTGGCTTTGTTGAAGATGTGGTGAGGGCATGGGTCTAACGGTGATCCGGAGTGGATGGTGTTCATGATCTCGCTGGTGTCCTCGTCATTGATGCTGGTACAGGAGAGCAGGCGGTTGGTGCAGGTGGTGGTCGTGGGGGCAGTGGTTGTCGGGGCGGTCGTGGCGTTGAAGCTGTAGTGGATGTCGGCGATCTTGCGGTGGAAGAAGGTGGCCAGCGAGTCGCACAGGTCTTGCGAAAGCGGGATGTAATTGGTGTTGGAGATTTGCTTCACGATGTTGAAGAGCTCTTTGCTGTTGTATGCGTAGTTATCCAGGCGGTCTTTGAATTAGGCCCTTTTGGTAGTTCTGATGAGTTGATCGTGTCTGCGGGTGGCGTTCTTGTGGGCTGCGTAGCTTTCCGGTGTTTGTTTGGGAGCCAGTTCTTCTCCAGTTCTGGTATGCTCGTTTGGAGGCCTGGAGGTCTTCGGTGAACCAGGTGGCTTTCTTGTTGGTGTGGCTGTAGGAGGGTGTCTTGAGCAGGACGAGGGTGTTGGCGCAGTCGTTGATTTATTGTCTGAGGTTGCTGGCGGCTGTGTTTGGGTTGGTGGAGTCGGTGGGTGGGTTCTGGGCGAGGGTGTTGGTTAGCTGGTTTTCTGTGACCTTGCTCCAGCAGCGTTGAGGCAGCTGTTGGGTGCTGTGGTGCTCGGTAGGCTTCCTGAAGGTGAAGTGGATGCAGTGGTGGTCAGTCCAGTGGGGTTCGGTGGTGTCGTTGAAGGAGACGTGGGGGCTTGCGGTGAAGATGTTGTCGAGCGTGTGGCCGGCGGCGAGGTTGGCAATGAGGGTGGTGGAGTTGGTGTCGTTTTTGTTCTCCAGGTGGAAGTTCAGGTCCCTGAGGAGGATGTAGTCCGGGGAAGCAAGGGCGTGTGTACTGATTAAGTCGGCGATGGAGTCGCTGAGCTGTGGTCGGGGTCCAGGGTGTCTGTAGACGACGGTTCCTCCGAGGGTGGTTTTGGGGTCGGTGTGGTTCTGGAAGTGCATGTGTTCGGCGGTGCGGAGTGTGTCGTCTGTGTTGGTCGAGACTTTGAGGGTGTTCCTGTGGACGATGATGATTTCTCCTCCTACGCCATTCGTGCAGTCCCTGCGGGTGATCTTGTAGCCTTCCGGGATGGCTATGGCGATGTCGAGAGCGGAGGTGGGGTTCAGCCAGGTCTCCGTCAGGAAGGCGACGTCTGGGGAGGTAGAGTCAAGAAGGTCCCAGAGTTCGACAGCGTGTTTGCGGGCGGAGCGGGTGTTGAGGAGGATCCATCTGAGGTGGTTGGGTTCTTTGGTTGGTGGTTTGGCGGGCCGGATGCTGGTGAAGCTGCAGTTCTGGCAGGTAAAGGGTCCTTGGGTGTGCTTCGGGGTGGCCTGGTAGCAGGTGTGTTCTCATCCGGGGTTGAGTGCGTGGAGGGTGCTGGCATCGTAGCAGGGTCGGGCGTTGTGGTGTTCACGGGGGCCAGAGGTTCTGGCGCTGGGCGCGGTCCAGGCGGGGACGGGCGCAGACGGACTTGCCTTAGGCACGAACGCTGCACGCGTCCGCCATAAGTGGAGGTGGGAGGGAGGAGCAGCTGGGAGGGGGGGAGCGAACGAATAGGAGCGGGACGCAGCAGCAGGAAACAGGACCAGGAACAGAGGTAGAGCGGGCACAGAGGGACGAAGGGAGAGCAGATACAGTAAGCAAACAATACTAAACACCAGGGGTACAGGAAAACAGGCAAAAGAAAGAGGGCACAGGTGCAAGCAAGCGCGAAAAGATGTCGTGCCTGCTCGAACGGCAGGTACGTGGTTGGCGTCTCTCCCGATACTAATGATTGCCAATATATCGGAGATGTTCATCAAGCATGCGCGGAGGTTAGCGCATGCGTGTAAATGGTATGAAGCCCTTCCTCGCTTGTTACAGAACGCTTCGCGTTCCTTCCGGTTTCTGTCAGCAGTTCTTCTGGGGCACGGTGGTGGCGTTTGCGGGTCTCGTCGGGATCGACTATCGGCGGTTCCAGTTCCCTGCAGATCTTGATCTCAGGCTTGTTCAGGTATTCCTGCCCTGGAGTCTTGGTGCAGTTATAAGTTCTTTGTGTCTGGCTATAGCGGTTGGCTTTTTTGTCCCGAGTGTCCTTTGCTAGGACTCATTGGTTTCTAGTGTCTGGCCCTTAAAGGGTTTCTTACAAAGCAGGATCGTTTCTAGTGATAAACGAATCGTTCCTTTTTGTTTTTTTTGTTTGTTTTCATGGGCTCATTGTGTATAGAAGACCCACGATTCCTTATACGTTCCTGAATACCCTCACACAGGTAATAGAAGGCTATATATATATATATATATATATATATATATATATATATATATATATGGAGAGACATGGTTATAGTGGTGTAATAAAGTTGAGTCATTGACATGTTGTGTTGTAGGGAGTACACAGCCTCATCGCCCTCTCTTCTCTCTTGTGGAGTTAACAGGAGAACAGTTTACATCATTAAGTGATCCCTCATTCAGGTAACCATAGGTCCCTCTAGCTCTAATAATCCTTACAAACAATAGTCACTAGGGTGAAATATTACCTTATCTTACAGGGTGTCCCCAGCATTCTTTCCCTATATACCTCTATTCTGTGGAGTGAACAGGACAGTGGTGATATCCAAACACATACTTACATTCAGCATACGAACAGGTAGTCCCATACATCATTCTTCTTCATATATTCAGTTGCGCTATAAGGACTGGTATTAACCTCTATTCTTTGTCTTCTAGGAGAAGGTTAACAGAAGCCTCCCTGTCCCTTGAGCAGACTATCTTATCTACTGTGTACAAAGACCTTGTGGTTCCCCGCCTTTCCTCGTTTTGTTTCCCTGCTTTCCCCACACGGGCATCACTTCTCGTTACCAGTATACATATCTTGGGACGGAGTGAACAGGTGAGGGGGAGTGGAGGACTGGGCTTCAAATTCATGGTGTTTCCGAGGCAACCACCTTTACCAGCTTGACAAAAGAAATGGCAGTAAACACACTTGAGGGCGAGCAGATGCAGTAAGTAAATAATGCTAAACACCGGGACACATGAAAAACAGGCACAATAAAGAGGGCCCAAGGCAGGTGCAGCACGAGCGGCAGTGAGCAAACCCAAGGCCTACCACTGGCCACCAGGGATGAGGCGCAGGTGGTAGCCTGCGGGTGGAGGTGGGCCTCGAACTTCCAGCTGCAGCTGGGCTGGGACACGGGCACAGGCTGGTGGTGCTACGCGGCGTGGGGGGCGACCTGCCTGGTTCAGGGTCAAGACTATCCCCATCCTAGGGAGGGGGCGAGCCAGGCTCTCCCCACCCTGGGAAGGTGCGGGCGAGCCAGGCTCTCCCTACCTTGGAAAGGGGGGATCCAGGCTCTCCCCACCCTGGGAAGGGGCAATACAGCCTCTCCCCACCCTGGGAAGGGGTGGGCGATCCAGGCTCTCCCCACCCTGGGAAGGGGCAATACAGGCTCTCCCCACCCTGGGAAGGGGTGTGCGATCCAGGCTCTCCCCATCCTGGGAAGGGGCGATCCAGGCTCTCCCCACCCTGGGAAGGGGCGGGCAATCCAGGCTCTCCCCACCCTGGGAAGGGGCGATCCAGGCTCTCCCCACCCTGGGAAGGGGGGGCGATCCAGGCTCTCCCCACCCTGGGAAGGTGCGGGCGATCCAGGCTCTCCCCACCCTGGGAAGGTGCGAGCGATCCAGCCTCTCCCCACCCTGGGAAGGGGCGATCCAGGCTCTGCCCACCTTGGGAAGGGGCGATCCAGGCTCTCCCCACCCTGGGAAGGGGCGGGCAATCCAGGCTCTCCCCACCCTGGGAAGGGGCGATCCAGGCTCTCCCCACCCTGGGAAGGGGCGATCCAGGCTCTCCCCACCCTGGGAAGGGGCGGGCGATCCAGGCTCTCCCCATCCTGGGAAGGGGCGGGCGATCCAGGCTCTGCCCACCCTGGGAAGGGGCGATCCAGGCTCTCCCCACCCTGGGAAGGGGCGGGCGATCCAGGCTCTCCCCACCCTGGGAAGGGGCGGGCGATCCAAGCTCTTCTCACCCTGGGAAGGGACGATCAAGGCTCTCCCCACCCTGGGAAGGGGCGATACAGGCTCTCCCCACCCTGGGAAGGGGCGATCTAGGCTCTCCCAACCCTGGGAAGGGGCGGGCGATCCAGGCTCTCCCCACCCTGGGAAGGGGCGATAAAGGCTCTCCCCACCCTGGGAAGGGGCGATCCAGGCTCTCCCCACCCGGGGAAGGGGCGATCCAGGCTCTCCCCACCCGGGGAAGGGGCGGGCGATGCAGGCTCTCCCCGCCCTGGCAAGGGGCGATCCAGGCTCTCCCCATCCTGGGAAGGGGGGGGCGATCCAGGCTCTCCCCACCCTGGGAAGGGGGGGGCGATCCAGGCTCTCCCCACCCTGGGAAGGGGGGGGCGATCCAGGCTCTCCCCACCCTGGGAAGGGAGGGGCGATCCAGGCTCTAACCACCCTGGGAAGGGGGGGGGGGCGATCCAGGCTCTCCCCACCCTGGAAAGGGACGATCCAGGCTCTCCCCACCCTGGGAAGGGGCGATCCAGGCTCTCCCCACCCTGGGAAGGGGCAATCCAGGCTCTTCCCGCCCTGGGAAGGAACGAGCGATCCAGGCTCTCCCCACCATGGCAAGGGGCGATTAACAAGCATTTACAATGCAACTGTCTCGCCTTTGCAAAAGTTAGAGCTATTGGCCTTGTAAATGACACATTTTTTATTTATGTGTTTGTTTTGAAAACAGATAAATAAATGGCATTGTCATTTATAATGGCAATAGCTTTATCTCTTGCAAATGCGAGACCTATTGCATTTGCACCCACACACACAGAGAGCCACACACACAGCCACACACACACACAGAGCCACACACACACACACACACACACACACAGATGTGGTGGTGGTGGATGTGGTGGTGGTGGATGTGGTGGTGGTGGTGGATGTGGTGGTGGTGGATGTGGTGGTGGTGGATGTGGCGGCGGTGGATGTGGCGGTGAATGTGGTGCATGTGGTGGTGGATGTGGTGGTGGATGTGGTGGTGGTGGTGGATGTGGTGGTGGTGGTGGTGGTGGATGTGGTGGATGTGGTGGTGGTGGTGGATGTGATGGTGGTGGTGGATGTGGTGGTGATAGATGTGGTGGTGGTGGATGATGTGGATGTGGTGGTGGTAGATGTGGTGGTGGTGTTGGATATGGTGGTGTTGGATGTGGTGGTAGATGGGGTGGTGGATGTGGTGGTTGATTTGGTGGTGAATGTGGTGGTGGTGAATGTGGTGGTGGTGGATTTGGTGGTGAATGTGGTGGTGGTGAATGTGGTGGTGGTGAATGTGGTGGTGGTGAATGTGGTGGTGGTGAATGTGGTGGTGGTGAATGTGGTGGTGGTGAATGTGGTGGTGAATGTGGTGGTGGTGAATGTGGTGGTGAATGTGGTGGTGGTGAATGTGGTGGTGGTTAATGTGGTGGTGCATGTGGTGGTTAATGCGGTGGTGCATGTGGTGGTGAATGTGGTGGTGAATGTGGTGGTGAATGTGGTGGTGAATGTGGTGGTGGTGAATGTGGTGGTGGTGAATGTGGTGGTGGTGAATGTGGTGGTGGTGAATGTGGTGGTGGTGAATGTGGTGGTGAATGTGGTGGTGGTGAATGTGGTGGTGAATGTGGTGGTGGTGGTGAATGTGGTGGTGAATGTGGTGGTGAATGTGGTGGTGGTGCATGTGGTGGTGAATGTGGTGGTGAATGTGGTGGTGAATGTGGTGGTGAATGTGGTGGTGAATGTGGTGGTGAATGTGGTGGTGAATGTGGTGGTGAATGTGGTGGTGGTGAATGTGGTGGTGGTGAATGTGGCGGTGGTGAATGTGGTGGTGAATGTGGTGGTGGTGGTGAATGTGGTGGTGGTGGTGGTGAATGTGGTGGTGGTGGTGAATGTGGTGGTGGTGGTGCATGTGGTGGTGAATGTGGTGGTGAATGTGGTGGTGCATGTGGTGGTGCATGTGGTGGTGAATGTGGTGGTGAATGTGGTGGTGAATGTGGTGGTGAATGTGGTGGTGAATGTAGTGGTGAATGTGGTGGTGAATGTGGTGGTGAATGTGGTGGTGAATGTGGTGGTGAATGTGGTGGTGAATGTGGTGGTGAATGTGCTGGTGAATGTGGTGGTGAATGCGGTGGTGAATGCGGTGGTGAATGTGGTGGTGGTGAATGTGGTGGTGGTTAATGTGGTGGTGCATGTGGTGGTGGTGAATGTGGTGGTGGTGAATGTGGTGGTGGTTAATGTGGTGGTGCATGTGGTGGTGGTGAATGTGGTGGTGAATGTGGTGGTGAATGTGGTGGTGAATGTGGTGGTGAATGTAGTGGTGAATGTGGTGGTGAATGTGGTGGTGAATGTGGTGGTGAATGTGGTGGTGAATGTGGTGGTGAATGTGCTGGTGAATGTGGTGGTGAATGCGGTGGTGGATGCGGTGGTGGATGTGGTGGTGGATGTGGTGGTAGTGGATGTGGTGGTAGTGGATGTGGTGGTAGTGGATGTGGTGGTAGTGGATGTGGTGGTGGATGTGGTGGATGTGGTGGTGGTGGTGGACGTGGTGGTGGATGTGGTGGTGGATGCGGTGGTGGATTTGGTGGTGGTGGATGTGGTGGTGGTGGATGTGGTGGTGGTGGATGTGGTGGTGGTGGATGTGGTGGATGTGGTGATGGTGGATGTGGTGGTGGATGTGGTGGTGGTGGATGTGGTGGTGGTGGATGTGGTGATGGTGGACGTGGTGGTGGTGGACCTGGTGGTGGTGGACCTGGTGGTGGTGGACCTGGTGGTGGTGGACCTGGTGGTGGTGGACGCGGTGGTGGTGGACGCGGTGGTGGTGGACGCGGTGGTGGTGGACGCGGTGGTGGTGGACGCGGTGGTGGTGGACGCGGTGGTGGTGGACGTGGTGATGGATGTGGTGGATGTGGTGGATGTGGATGTGGTGGATGTGGGGGATGTAGTGGTGAATGTGGTGGATGTGGTGGATGTGGTGGTGAATGTGGTGGATGTGGTGGTGGTTGATGTGGTAGTGGTGGCTGTGGTAGTGGTGGATGTGGTGGATGTAGTGGTGGTGGATGTGGTGGTGGTGGATGTGGTGGTGAATGTGGTGTTGAATGTGGTGGTGGTGGATGTGGTGGTGCATGTGCTGGATGTGGTGGTGAATGTGGTGGTGATGGATGTAGTGGTGGATGTGGTGGTGGTGGTGGATGTGGTGGTGGTGGATGTGGTGGTGGACGGCGTGGTGGACGTGGTGGTGGTGGATGTGGTGGTGGCCTTTTAATTACTTAAAGTCCCGCCATACATTGACAACAATGTGTGTGTCGAGTGGGAAGTCCGTTGAAAGTTTACTTCCCAGACCATTAACAATAACAGAGCCTGTCGCCCTCATTGAAATAGTCACGTGCTGGTGGCGGTAACAAAACCACCTGTCCGTTAACACTGAAAGGACCTGGTTTTAAACCTAATGCATATTTAACCTCCCAGACATCTACAGCCATCAAACATGAAATATTTACAGCAGCCTATTTTTCCATGATCTCAGTGAGGGTTTGCCACAGAAAAGATTGTTTGTTTGTTTTCCCTATTGTTTTTCACCGGGTTGAGCAGTGCGCCAAGATGGGCCAAACGTGAAATACAAACGTTTGACCCAAAGGGCCATTAGGAACAGCTGGTTTTTGAAAATTAACTTCGCTCAGCAAAAAAACACGAGACTTTTAATTTTCACAGCCGTGAGAGCAGGGTGGAGCTCGCCGCTGATCTTGGGGTAAAACCAATGGAGCTGACAAGACCAGGAAGTGAGTGCTCAGCACTTCGAGCCGAGCTAGCCGCACACTGCTCTTGGGGTGAAAGCACGGCGGATGACAAGAGCGGGTGCCTATAAAATGAAGACATCCATCAAGCAGAGACTGTGCTAACGAAAATGTATACTTACTCGTGCCAGACTGGCAGACTGAAGGCTCTGAAGCAGGGGCGGCGATCCTCCAGGGGCCAGGACTCTCGCAGATCACCCCCACCATGCCACGTGCAGAGTCTGGACACCTAACTCCCCGGTTAAGACGGTTCGTGTAAGCAACAGAGAGGAGGGGAGAGTCGTGGCTGCCTGCAGCCAGCGTTGCTCTGCTGTTACTGCCTGAGCTCAGGTTTCCCGCAGCCTGCCTACCTGCTGCAGGAGCTCTCACAGGACACAACCTGCAAAAACTTGATTAGAGCAGCGCTGAAGAGGGGGTGCATAGCAATGCATAAAATGAGTTAGTAGAAAAGTGACGGGTAGGAAGAGCAGTCTATGTTACCAAAAAGGCAGATGCGATTCGGCAAAAACACTGGCAAATAATATATGATGTGGTACGAAGAGACGTAAATATTATATTAGAAAACGTGGGTCCCCATCTGATCACTGCCAATCATTGTATCCTGTGGTGCACACCACTAATTATAGGAATAATTTAATGCAGTTGGAAAAATCTCTCTCAAGAGTTGTCGAGTCTGTTTGTAGTGCTCAGTGATAGATCAAGGGTTTTGCAGAACACAGGCATTATAACAAGATCGTTCTTTTGCTTTTGAAAATGTGACTAGTACACGTTTTGAGGTTAAATCGAGAAGTGTCCTGGACACAGTATGGGGAGCTCGCCATTTGTCTCGAAGCCCCCTCCTTTTCAGACTGGGGGGCGTGTTTTTGACTTTCTTTCTAGGATGTAAACAAGTCAAAAACACGCCCCCCAGTCTGAAAAGGACGGGGCTTAGAGAGACAAATGGTTCTTATTTCTAAGCCCCATCCTTTTCAGACTGGGGGGCGTATTTTTGACTGAGAACCTCACTAGGTAGAAAGAAAGTCAAAAACACGCCCCCCCAATCGCAAAAGGACGGGGCTTACATCGAAAATAGAACGCCGCTGAGACCTCTTCTCCAATGGCTGGCCTCCATTTAGGAGGCCAGCCAATGGAGAAGAGGGGCGGGGCTTAACCTCGCTACTCAGAGTCATTAAATCTCGCCAGCGAGACTGCGCATGTGCGCAGTCTACGCTAGCCGAGACGTAAAAATGTATTTATGTATTTGGTGGGATCGGTGAGACATAAATATCACTCTCTTTTAGGGTGCATTCAGTTACTCACCTGGTCTTTGCAATGTCCACTGGCATGGAGGCGGCTGTGGTCACCAGCCCGCTGATCATACTGGCACAGAAGTGGCAGAGGATGTCGTCTCGAAAGTAGCCTGCGTACAAAGATGAAGGTTGTAAGTGCTCACCTCGGTCACAGCCCTGCCATAATTCTGAACTTCTAAAAAAAGAAAGACAACCCTCTTCCTGCTTCTACCTCAGTGCAAACAGTTACCGGGTACACGTACTGTGAGAGCTTCCAATACAGTTTAAACTCTGCTCCACCTGGGGTCTTTGCGGGTCATACATTGCATCAGCATGAGACCTCGCTTACTTATGTACCAGAGCAAAGAATGGAGAATACTTTATTCAAATTCAGAAAACCATCACAAACAGAATTCAGGTTTTTAAGGCAAAAAGACAGGCCGAGTGTAGATGTGGGGATTGTGACTGTTGCTTAGTTCACCCTTCACACTCTTTCCACTTTTTGCCCCTCCTCTTCCCTCTTTATTTCTTGCCCCTCCCCTCTCTTCCCCCTAGCCCCACCTCTCTTTCCCCTCAATCCTCCCCTCCAATCCACTCTTTCCACCTTTGCACCTCCGCTTCCCTCTTTATCCCTCACCCCTCCCCTTAGCCCCTCCCCTCTTTCCCCTCAATCCTCCCCTCCAATCCACTTTTTCCACATTTGCACCTCCTCTTCCCTCTTTCCACTCTAGTCCCTCCCCTCTTTCCCCCTAGCTCCTCCATCCCCTCTCTTAAACCCCCTTGCCGCTCTGTTTACCCCTCCCCGTCGCCCCCCCTCACCCTCTTTGATAGTCTCTCGCCAGAAAAATAGCAGAAACAATAGTGTCAACAGATACAGGGCTACATAGAGCAGCATTTCCCTTCTTTATGCATCTTTGGATGCAGATCTGGAACTTGTTCCCTCAACTTTTTATCGTCCAATGACAGGATTTTAGAAAAAATGTCTCTGCGTGCACAAAGTCTCCAAAGACTACAGGGCTTAAACCTTGAAGGGACTTTCATTAAAAGGTGTCTATGACAGAGTCCCATCAAGCTCTAGTGCCTCGGATCTTTGCACAACTCCTGGCCATGCGAAAGCTGTGCCTAGAAAGCTTTCCAGTCTGTGGAGATCTTGCTAGGCATACAGAGCCATGAAATGGGGCTAGCTGCTCTCAGAGTATCCCGGCCAAGCGCCCACCGTAGTAAAGGAGACTCCCCGGGAACGCGTTATCCTGAACACAGAATACTCTGGTGAAGTCTTAAAAAGAGACTCCAAGGTCTGTCACACCGGAAAAGCTGACAAGAACTCCTACTGACAAGAAAGAGATCACTCCAGAAGCCCCCTTTGTTGGCTCTTAATAGGCTCACTTGCAAACCAAAACAATCAAGTGGATCTGCAACAAAAAGTGGCATCCTTGTGGGTGTTGTACAGATTAGCACTCACTGATGCGTTCCAAGGAGGCGCCCACCTTGTCCCCCCTCTCACACAGATCTTGAATCCACCTGAGCCAGATCATTTGACAGTTGAATAAAGGGACATAAAGGGGCTTACCTGAATCCAATAAGCCCTGCTTGGTCTGGGAGTAAGAGGCCAGCTGAGCCGCGTTCACCACAACTGCTCGCGCCATGGTGGGAACACAACCCTGAAAGAGACATAGCCTACAGTCATTCAAAGCATGGTACTCAATGCTCAAGACGGCAGAGGGAAGGGGAGGGCCAGAAGATACATCTCAAGACAACAGAGGGAAGGTGAGGGCCAGAAGATACATCTCAAGACAACAGAGGGGAGGTGAGGGCCAGACGATACAGCTCAAGATAACCAAGGGAAGGGGAGGGCCAGACGATACATCTCAAGACAACAGAGGGAAGGTGAGGGCCAGACGACACATCTCAAGACAACAGAGGGAAGGGGAGGGCCAGACGACACATCTCAAGACAACAGAGGGGAGGTGAGGGCCAGACGATACAGCTCAAGATAACCAAGGGAAGGGGAGGGCCAGACTATACATCTCCAGACAACTGAGGGAAGGTGAGGGGCAGGGGACACAGCTCAAGATAAGAGGGATGGTGAGGGTCAAGGGACACAGCTCAAGATAACAGAGGGAAGGTGAGGGCCAGAGGATACTTCGCACGACAACAGAGGGAAGGTGAGGGCCAAAGGACACATCTCAAGATACCAGAGGGAAGGTGAGGGCCAAAGGACACATCTCAAGATACCAGAGGGAAGGTGAGGGCCAAAGGACACATCTCAAGATACCAGAGGGAAGGTGAGGGCCAAAGGACACATCTCAAGATACCAGAGGGAAGGTGAGGGCCAAAGGACACATCTCAAGATACCAGAGGGAAGGTGAGGGCCAAAGGACACATCTCAAGATACCAGAGGGAAGGTGAGGGCCAAAGGACACATCTCAAGATACCAGAGGGAAGGTGAGGGCCAAAGGACACATCTCACGATACCAGAGGGAAGGTGAGGGCCAAAGGACACATCTCAAGATACCAGAGGGAAGGTGAGGGCCAAAGGACACATCTCAAGATACCAGAGGGAAGGTGAGGGCCAAAGGACACATCTCAAGATACCAGAGGGAAGGTGAGGGCCAAAGGACACATCTCAAGATACCAGAGGGAAGGCGAGGGCTGGAGGATACGTCTCAGTAGATTTCTATCACAAGAGGTGAATAATATCAAACAACATAACCAATACAGCGAGTAGAAGAAAAACTTAAATGATCCTTTATCGTTTTCAGATACTGAAGTGGATCATACTGACCAAGGCTGCCACCCACCCAGCTTCCCTGCAGCCTTTTACCCAGGAGGTGTATTTCAGAATGAAGGGCAGAAGGAGTAGAGAGGCACATTTAAAGGTTATACAGCTGGCGTTCCATGAAGGAGGCTTTGTAAAGTGCTTCTGTTCAGAACAGAGCTGCGCTCTTTTATGAAACACGACCACTTAACTATCGAGGAGAAGCTCTCAGAGAAATCAGAATGAAGAGAAGCACAGATGGGAGCCAGGAAGGGCCTTTCCTTCAGTGCCAGACCTCATCTCTTCACACATTACTTTCCCACATGGGTGGTCTGTGGTCTTTGCACTCAGTGAGGTGGTGAGTGAGTACTAGGCACTCACCATCTGCGGGATGATCCCAACCCCTTCATTGAAACACAAGGCCCCAATAACTTTCTTTGCACAATTCTGCACCACAATTGCCTGCTGCCTGGACGGCTGGTGTTTTTCTGGACACTCCTGGACTGTGGGTCAAGGAGGGGATACCCAAACCTTAAAGTTGACTCAGGTCTTCCAGTGCTCTACAGGAGTTTGTTTCAAGGAGAAGAGTCTACTGATCTCTTGTAGGCAACATCATAATAGTGTTTTATGAAGGCCGCAGTATTAACAAGGAAACATTCGCTTTACAAGTCCAACAGGTTAGTGGGGCTGAACATTTGCGGTGTCTGCGCACTGGGAGTGAACAACAAAGTTGGTCTTCATATTGACTATATTGAGAGAGTAGGACTGAACCTGAACTAGCTGTGGTCGAATTAAGAGCGTGTGTGGGACTAAGCGCCACTGTCCGTGGGTGCACAAAGTGTGGGGCTCAGCGGGAGCTAGCTATAGAGGTACTCTGCATGTGCTAGGTGCGGGCGCATAGAAAATGTAGGCATTGGCTTGTGCTAGCTATGCTGGTAATAAAAACAGGTCAGCAATGTTTGGGGTTTAGCAAATGTTTTCACCCTGGGTTGAAATGACAAAACCTTTAAATGTTTCAAAGTGCAAGCAATCACGTAAGGACATCGATTCTACGCTACCCGCCACATGGTGGTAATGCCCTCTTCACGCGCTATCCTTATCAATGCATTGAAGACGTTGCTGTACCCCCGCCGCTGATCCAAAGGAAGTCTGTGAAAGAGCAGATAAAAAAAACAATTAATTACAAATGTGTGCAAGATCTGTGTGGAGCAATCGCAATGAAAGGGTTATTCAAGTACACATTTTCCTACCTTCAAAATAACCCTTTACAATAGTGTCACTGTGTGTAGAATATTCCTTGGCACCAGGGAAGGCCTTCAGGACACAGGCTGGGGGGGGGTCAGGCTCGAGTGGTGCAGTTTTGTTTAGGCACTAATGGGCACAAAACGTTTCAAGAATCTCTTGCAAAGTACTTATTTAGATGTTATTGTCACGTGTGGACTGGTATGGCTGCACCCTAGCACATTCTGAAGGGTGATGAGGAGGCACTATAAAAGGGAGCACTATTGTTAACAAGTTCTTCCAAAGTTTTAGATGCTCTTTACTGCCAGATCCGCTAGGACTCGAGACTGCACAGTGAGTTTGTAGAAAAGAGGCCACAGGTGAAAGAATGTTCACACATAGAACTTTCAAGAGGACTCTGAACCACATGGACATCAGCCATAAAGTAAGTGTAACTGTTCGTTATGCAGCTCAGAGGGCGTTTACTAACCAAGACTCTGCTGTTACGATACTCACGGGTGAGTAGCGCGCTTTACAAACCCCTGGTTGATTGATACTGCTGCTAGAATGGGCAGGGAAGGGTGGCCGGCACGCGGATAACACAAAGATACCTGGAGCTATTGTTCTTCGCATCAGAATCTGTCGGAGTTTCAATACTTTGATTAGTTCCTCATCATTCGGCTGGGAATAGGCGCAGATTTCTTTTTTTATTAAGGCAGAGGTAGATTTGTCCAACTCTTACCCAGGTTTTTACAACTCTATTCCAAGCGTTGAGGACCCTCAAGATTGTCATCCTGTATCCTTGACCTGCCCCCCCCCCCCACAGTCCCCAGGAGCCACCTACCAATTCCTGCCCCCACTTCACCACAAAAGTAATTTTCGAAAACAGAAGCTGGAAACTGCGAATGACGTTGTCCGCCCCATGGAGGAGGTTGCAAATCTGTGAACCATCTCAATGTCAGAGGACTGTACAGACAGGTAAGTGGCTTTCCCTTCTTCTGCAGAGCATCTTTCATAGATTAACATACCCTGAATAGACTGCTAAGCCATATAAATATGACGCGGGTAAGATATGATGCAAGTGCTCGTTAGGGCATGGACAAACCTAAATTGACATGGAGAATCCGGCCTCTCTCCTTGGTGGCAGATGTGGGCGCGCCTTCATCTAGACGCCTGCTTGAAACCGGTCCTCGGAAGCTTGTTTCCGGTCCAGGGAAGGCATGGCTTGGCAGTTCGGGTTGGACTGTTCCCATGAGGCACAGGGTCAAGGCTGATTTGCATATAGCCAGTGTCTGACCGAGGGTGGTGTGGAGTGCAAACAAACGATGGATTTAGGCCCAGATCTCTGTACTGGGGTGAATGTATGACATTGTTCTGCATTCTGTCCATCAACTGTGTTTTTTGCATTTCTCACCCAGAGTGAGACGGGTATGCTCAGACGTGAGTCCCGTGCTCTCCACACCACTAGAGTAAAGCTATCCTGGCTGATGAGGGCTGAAATCCAGAAACCGGTTCTTGGATGCTTGATTCCAGTCCAGGGAGGACCTGGCTTGGCAGTTCGGGCTGGACTGTTCCCATGGGGCACAGGGTCAAGACTGATTTGCACATGGCTGGGTTCAAACTGGAATGACATGGTGAGCAAAAAAACGATGGATTTAGGCCCAGATCTCTGTACTGGGTTGAATGTATGACATTGTTCTACATTCTGTCCATCGCCTCTTGTTTTTTGATATTGGTGAACAGCATGTAATGTGGGGAGAGGTTGCGGCCTTAGACGGCACAGTGCAACAGTCTGCCTTTAACTTGCTTATGGCTCATCAAATCAGGGTTAGATAAATACATTTCCCTGAAGAATACATGAAAAGTGGTTTTCTCAGGGAGTTCTCTTGACTGAATCAGCTGCTAAATGGGACCGTTGTCTGGTGATGAACAGCTCTGGTCAATGGGCCTTGTTGAATTAAAGAGTTCGTAAACTGCTGAGAGCCTGTTTTCTATTGGAGAAAGGTCAGGGTACCACTCCAGGGCGACTGTGCAAAGGCATGCTTCTAATGCCTGGGAGATACTTCAGGAGTAGATGTTTGAACCTCTTCGTAAAGGATCTTTGCCACGCCATTCCTTGTTATCTGGTGTAGAACATGGTGACTGAATTGTCCCTCAGGGTGTTCACTTTGTGCTCCTTCACTGCGGAAGGGCCCATCTTTTACGTTTTACTTGCTCCTACCACTGCTCCTTAGTGCTAGTTTTCAGCTTCATCATCTACACAGCGACCTGTCTCAATTCAACATAATCAGATGCTGAGATTTCAAGAAAAGTATAGGAAGGGGTCCCAGTAAGCATGAAATAATAACAAGGAATGTGTAAACAATCAAAAAGACAAATCAATGAAGGCACATTGTTTAATTCACAATGTGCTAGTATTTCGCATATACTTCACTGTTAAGCATTCATTGGTCAAATGACAGTTTTACAGTGCCCCAAAATTTGGGAAAAAGGGGAGGGGATGTGATACGTGCGGGTAATAGGTGAAGGAAAAGGGTTTGCAGTGACAGTAAAATCAGCGAATAGGACAAGTTCAATAGAGTTACATATTCATGTACCCAGAACCAGACCAATAGGTTCATGCAAACTATTTTACAAAAATCATACTCCAAATACACAGCAAATGAGAACAATGGGGTGTGGAGTTGACACCAAAGAACAATGTGTTGTCGACGTTTCGACCCTCGTTTGCAGATATACGTATTAATCTTGCCGTGGGGTCTTCCTCAGGACTGGGGAGTTGGGGACACGTGACCACGAACGTGGTGTGCACCGGACCCGTTTGGTGGAGGGATGATATCTAGAATAGATCGAGATCTTGCTCGGAATCGCCGTATAAATTAATGGTGTGGGGTCCGACAGTGCATCAATAGGGCAATAGCTCCGGCAGCCGTTTTGCTTCAACATGCGGCATGGGGTGAGAAGCACTCGCGCTGTAGCATCGAGTTTGTTGCAGGACGGTGTGTGGAATGAATCCGAATCCGTTCACTGCTTGCAAAAGCAAAAGATTTCAAGAAAGGTGTACCTTTCTCAGCTTTTCCTCCCCACATCTACTCCAAAACCGATATTTTGGGGGACGCAGCGAGTACTTTCACGTCGTTTCCATTGCTTGCCTCGATCTCTTAGATTTTCTAGTTCAGTCTCTACAGAAACCAAGCTCGAGGAGACCATTCCTACCTAGGCGATCCATGTGAATACTCTCTCTCTTTCCTAAGGGTCTCATCCACCATTACCTATTCCACCTCATCTTCCACGTGCAAGAGTACCTCGAGCCGCTGCAAGAGTACCTCGAGCCGCTGCAAGAGTACCTCGAGCCGCTGCAAGAGTGCCTCGAGCCGCTGCAAGAGTGCCTCGAGCCGCTGCAAGAGTGCCTCGAGCCGCTGCAAGAGTGCCTCGAGACGCTGCAAGAGTGCCTCGAGACGCTGCAAGAGTGCCTCGAGACGTGCAAGAGTGCCTCGAGTCGCTGCAAGAGTGCCTCGAGTCGCTGCAAGAGTGCCTCGAGCCTCTAGAAGAGTACCTCAAGCCAGTGCAAGAGTACCTCGAGCCGCTGCAAGAATGCCTCGAGCCGCTGCAAGAGTGCCTCGAGCCGCTGCACGAGTGCCTCGAGCCGCTGCACGAGTGCCTCAAGCCGCTGCAAGAGTGCCTCGAGCTGCTGCAAGAGTGCCTTGAGCCGCTGCAAGAGTGCCTCGAGCCGTGCAAGAGTGCCTCGAGCCGCTGCAAGAGTACCGCAAGCCGTGCAAGAGTACCGCAAGCCGGGCAAGAGTACCGCAAGCCGGGCAAGAGTACCGCAAGCCGGGCAAGAGTACCGCAAGCCGGACAAGAGTACCGCAAGCCGGGCAAGAGTACCGCAAGCCGGGCAAGAGTACTGCAAGCCGGGCAAGAGTACCGCAAGCCAGTGAAATCCATAGCATGCTTATAGAAAAGGTTTTATTTGGTATCCCTGGAGGAAATCTGTGCTACAGATCCCGTAAAACAAACATTTGCTTTGCGATTTACAGTGAGTTGTAATGAGAATAAAAATACTGTATGGAAGAAGTGCCGCAGGCCTGGTCACTTTCTATAAAAAAACAAGGGAACCCACTAGGTGACCAAGGACCTGGGGTATCAGTTAGGCTAAAGACAAAGGTCCTTGACAAGGAGAAATATAAACGTTACAATAATTATAGGCCACAATCAGCTCTATAACGAAAAAAAGTCCAGCCGGACTTTGAAATGTATTCAATATTTGTAAATATGCTCAATCAGACTAACCAACAATAAAGCCTGGTCACTGCCTAAAAAAGATAGGTGTGTAGGTACAGCAGCTTCCACCATAAACAATCACAAACCAGCTGAGATTTGGAACCTGCACCTTTACTAAACTGGTCACAACATTTCAGAGAAGTAGATCATACATCACATCTAGACTACCCATTCAGAACAAGTTAATCACCAGAGGCATCAAAGATCAAGGAGAAACGGTGTCAAGAACATTTCCGGCCAGCCTATGAAACATGGGATTCTCAGGGAGGCTTCATCTGCTCTCCTCTCCTCAGAACAAGAAAATGTTTTACAAGTTCCATGGCCGCAAAGAAAGCAGATTTGAGGAACTTCATCAAATCCAAATATTTTAACATCTTCACGGCTGACCTTCCTGCAGGAATTTCAAAGATGTCTGCTCCAGGCAGCTGTCCCTCTGTTGCATGATCTTTAAAGATGTGGACATGTGTCTGAATTCTATTGAAAATGGTCCCATAGCGCAGATTTTTTTCTTCATGAGAGCGGTGCAGATAACCTTTCCTCTTGTTTGTTATGTTTGGCAGTTTAGCTGCACAGCCAGTTGAAAATAAAAAGTGCACGGTCCTAAAAAGGGGGTAGGAAAGGAATTCTAACTGGCAACATTTGATGTTAGTCGGTGTAGAGTAGCAGCTTTAGTGAAACAAGAGTAGAATTGTATTCAAATACCAGGTTTGTGGATTAGAACATTTGAGGTGTTGGCTGGTAAAACAACTCTAATAATACAAGAGTTTGGCCACTGGTGAGTCTCTACAGGGGATGAAGCAACGTCAGCTTTGAGGAGGATTTAATTCATCTTGCACACACTCCTAAGTGTCAAGCACAGGTCATGGTGGATTTGAGCAGGAGTCGAGGACTCTACTCAACCAGCACTGGGCCTTCATCAATGTGCTAACTCCACCCCCACCCCCCTTCTCTCATATACAAGGGAGGATGCTAGACCGGCTTCGGATCATGTCCACTTCATCTTAGTGAAGCTTTACCAACAGACTAATCTCGACAGCAGTTCATGCATCACCTGCCTTCTAGAGTAAACTTTACAGGTCGCCGCAACAAAGAAAGGCGAGGCGCAGGCTTTAACAGAAACTTCAATAACGTTCCTTTCAAATCGATGTTTAAGAAGGTTTGCACGCTTGTGGTGGGGGAGAGCTCACAAATTGTTGCCTCACTGTGCTTCGACCATAACCAGCTTATGAGCATGCCGGTGCTCTTAAAAAATACTACTTCTGGATCATAACAGACATGAAAGACTGCATCAATGAGGAAGTCTAAATCTAGCCTGTGCTATCAGGAATCGAGAATCTAAAAAGGTAGGAACTATTGCTTGCCTAAATAAAAGATAATCCACAACCTAAAGACATCTTTTACATTGCAAAGAAGTGGCAAAGTGAAATAAGGATCTAACTGGGCCAATCCCAGTTTTCTTGTAATCGCAATTCAAGTGGTGTTTCGGCCCCTACTGAGATTAGAAAATGTGAGGGGGAAAAAATAAAAGCACATTGAGAAATTTACTGCACACTTTGCCAGGGAGAACCTTGCTAAACTTGAATGCGGACAATTGTTTGGTTAAAAAACGAAATATAAAGTAATCAGTGCACAAAACTACAGTTCTGCACTTTAATTCTTATTCAGAGCAGGAAAACTCTGAACGATGTGGTATTAATATCACACCTATTTATAACACCCTGCAATACCAGTACTTACCGGGTACCATAAATATATATCCCTCAAGACTGCAAGATCCCTCGCCGCAGTTATTCAGAGAGTTTTCTTGCAGGAGAATACTTTAAGCAGGAAAACAAATTCAGGAAGACACCTGGGCAACAGTGCAATAGACAATGATGCGGTCAGCACATGGACATGAATGATGATACAAGCCGATCACTCAGACTCTACGAGATTCCATCAGTCAAGCTGAAGTAAGCAGATCACTCTCTGAAGAGGGAGGCATGAGCCGCAGAAGATCCTTAAAGATCCAGTCATGGATGCTGAAGTAAGCAGATCACTCTGAAGAGGGGACATGAGCCACAGAAGACCCTTGGAGATCCAGGGAGAGATGAAGTAAGCAGATCACTCTCTGAAGAGGAGGCATGAGCCGCAGAAGACCCTTGGAGATCCAGTCATGGATGCTGAAGCAGAACACTCTCTAAAGAGGGGACATGAGCCACAGAAGACCCTTGGAGATCCAGTCATGGATGCTGAAGCAGATCACTCTCTAAAGAGGAGACATGAGCCACAGAAGACCCTTGGAGATCCAGTCATGGATGCTGAAGCAGATCACTCTCTGAAGAGGAGGCATGAGCCGCAGAAGACCCTTGGAGATCCAGTCATGGATGCTGAAGCAGATCACTCTCTAAAGAGGGGACATGAGCCACAAAAGACCCTTGGAGATCCAGTCATGGATGCTGAAGCAGAACACTCTCTAAAGAGGGGACATGAGCCACAGAAGACCCTTGGAGATCCAGTCATGGATGCTGAAGCAGATCACTCTCTGAAGAGGAGGCATGAGCCGCAGAAGACCCTTGGAGATCCAGTCATGGATGCTGAAGCAGATCACTCTCTACAGAGGGAGGCATGAGCCGCAGAAGACCCTTGGAGATCCAGTCATGGATGCTGAAGCAGATCACTCTCTACCAAGGGAGGCATGAGCCGCAGAAGACCCTTGGAGATCCAGTCATGGATGATGAAGTAAACAGATCACTCTCTGAAGAGGGGACATGAGCCACAGAAGACCCTTGGAGATCCAGTCATGGATGCTAAAGCAGATCACTCTCTGAAGAGGGGGCATGAGCCACAGAAGACCCTTGGAGATCCAGTCATGGATGCTGAAAAAGATCACTCTCTGAAGAGGGGACATGAGCCGCAGAAGACCCTTGGAGATCCAGTCATGGATGCTGAAGCAGATCACTCTCTGAAGAGGAGGCATGAGCCGCAGAAGACCCTTGGAGATCCAGTCATGGATGCTGAAGCAGATCACTCTCTGAAGAGGGGGCATGAGCCACAGAAGACCCTTGGAGATCCAGTCATGGATGCTGAAGCAGATCACTCTCTGAAGAGGGGGCATGAGCCACAGAAGACCCTTGGAGATCCAGTCATGGATGATGAAACAGATCACTCTCTGAAGAGGGGGCATGAGCCACAGAAGACCCATGGAGATCCAGTCATGGATGCTGAAGCAGATCACTCTCTGAAGAGGGGGCATGAGCCACAGAAGACCCTTGGAGATCCAGTCATGGATGATGAAACAGATCACTCTCTGAAGAGGGGGCATGAGCCGCAGAAGACCCATGGAGATCCAGTCATGGATGCTGAAGCAGATCACTCTCTGAAGAGGGGGCATGAGCCACAGAAGACCCTTGGAGATCCAGTCATGGATGATGAAACGGATCACTCTCTGAAGAGGGGGCATGAGCCACAGAAGACCCTTGGAGATCCAGTCATGGATGCTGAAGCAGATCACTCTCTGAAGAGGGGGCAGGAGCCACAGAAGACCCTTGGAGATCCAGTCATGGATGCTGAAGCAGATCACTCTCTGAAGAGGGGACATGAGCCGCAGAAGACCCTTGGAGATCCAGTCATGGATGCTGAAGCAGATCACTCTCTGAAGAGGAGGCATGAGCCGCAGAAGACCCTTGGAGATCCAGTCATGGATGCTGAAGCAGATCACTCTCTGAAGAGGAGGCATGAGCCGCAGAAGACCCTTGGAGATGCAGTCATGGATGATGAAACGGATCACTCTCTGAAGAGGGGGCATGAGCCACAGAAGACCCTTGGAGATCCAGTCATGGATGCTGAAGCATATCACTCTCTGAAGAGGGGGCATGAGCCGCAGAAGATCCTTGGAGATCCAGTCATGGATGCTGAAGCAGATCACTCTCTGAAGAGGGGGGCATGAGCCACCGAAGGCCCTTGGAGATCCAGTCATGGATGATGAAGTAAACAGATCACTCTCTGAAGAGGCGGCATGAGCCACAGAAGACCCTTGGAGATCCAGTCATGGATGCTGAAGCAGATCACTCTCTGAAGAGGGGGCATGAGCCGCAGAAGACCCTTGGAGATCCAGTCATGGATGCTGAAGCAGATCACTCTCTGAAGAGGAGGCATGAGCCACAGACGACCCTTGGAGATCCAGTCATGGATGCTGAAGCAGATCACTCTCTGAAGAGGTGGCATGAACCACAGAAGACCCTTGGAGATCCAGTCATGGAAACTGAAGCAGATCACTCTCTGAAGAGGGGCATGAGCCGCAGAAGACCCTTGGAGATCCAGTCGTGGATGCTGAAGTAAGCAGATCACTCTCTGAAGAGGGGGCATGAGCCGCAGAAGACCCTTGGAGATCCAGTCATGGATGCTGAAGCAGATCACTCTGTGAAGAGGGGGGCATGAGCCACAGAAGACCCTTGGAGATCCAGTCATGGATGCTGAAGCAGATCACTCTCTACAGAGGGAGGCATGAGCCGCAGAAGACCCTTGGAGATCCAGTCATGGATGCTGAAGCAGATCACTCTCTGAAGAGGGAGGCATGAGCCACAGAAGACCCTTGGAGATCCAGTCATGGATGCTGAAACAGATCACTCTCTGAAGAGGGGGCATGAGCCACAGAAGACCCTTGGAGATCCAGTCATGGATGATGAAACAGATCACTCTCTGAAGAGGAGGCATGAGCCGCAGAAGACCCTTGGAGATCCAGTCATGGATGATGAAACAGATCACTCTCTGAAGAGGGGGCATGAGCCACAGAAGACCCTTGGGGATCCAGTCATGGATGCTGAAGCAGATCACTCTCTACAGAGGGAGGCATGAGCCGCAGAAGACCCTTGGAGATCCAGTCATGGATGCTGAAGCAGATCACTCTCTACCAAGGGAGGCATGAGCCGCAGAAGACCCTTGGAGATCCAGTCATGGATGCTGAAGCAGATCACTCTCCGAAGAGGAGGCATGAGCCGCAGAAGACCCATGGAGATCCAGTCATGGATGCTGAAGCAGATCACTCTCTGAAGAGGAGGCATGAGCCGCAGAAGACCCTTGGAGATCCAGTCATGGATGATGAAACAGATCACTCTCTGAAGAGGAGGCATGAGCCGCAGAAGACCCTTGGAGATCCAGTCATGGATGCTGAAGCAGATCACTCTCTACAGAGGGAGGCATGAGCCGCAGAAGACCCTTGGAGATCCAGTCATGGATGCTGAAGCAGATCACTCTCTACCAAGGGAGGCATGAGCCGCAGAAGACCCTTGGAGATCCAGTCATGGATGATGAAGTAAACAGATCACTTTCTGAAGAGGGGACATGAGCCGCAGAAGACCCTTGGAGATCCAGTCATGGATGCTTAAGCAGATCACTCTCTGAAGAGGGGACATGAGCCACAGAAGACCCTTGGAGATCCAGTCATGGATGCTGAAAAAGATCACTCTCTGAAGAGGGGACATGAGCCGCAGAAGACCCTTGGAGATCCAGTCATGGATGCTGAAGCAGATCACTCTCTGAAGAGGAGGCATGAGCCGCAGAAGACCCTTGGAGATCCAGTCATGGATGCTGAAGCAGATCACTCTCTGAAGAGGGGGCATGAGCCACAGAAGACCCTTGGAGATCCAGTCATGGATGCTGAAGCAGATCACTCTCTGAAGAGGGGGCATGAGCCACAGAAGACCCTTGGAGATCCAGTCATGGATGATGAAACGGATCACTCTCTGAAGAGGGGGCATGAGCCACAGAAGACCCTTGGAGATCCAGTCATGGATGCTGAAGCAGATCACTCTCTGAAGAGGGGGCAGGAGCCACAGAAGACCCTTGGAGATCCAGTCATGGATGCTGAAGCAGATCACTCTCTGAAGAGGGGACATGAGCCGCAGAAGACCCTTGGAGATCCAGTCATGGATGCTGAAGCAGATCACTCTCTGAAGAGGAGGCATGAGCCGCAGAAGACCCTTGGAGATCCAGTCATGGATGCTGAAGCAGATCACTCTCTGAAGAGGAGGCATGAGCCGCAGAAGACCCTTGGAGATGCAGTCATGGATGATGAAACGGATCACTCTCTGAAGAGGGGGCATGAGCCACAGAAGACCCTTGGAGATCCAGTCATGGATGCTGAAGCATATCACTCTCTGAAGAGGGGGCATGAGCCGCAGAAGATCCTTGGAGATCCAGTCATGGATGCTGAAGCAGATCACTCTCTGAAGAGGGGGGCATGAGCCACCGAAGGCCCTTGGAGATCCAGTCATGGATGATGAAGTAAACAGATCACTCTCTGAAGAGGCGGCATGAGCCACAGAAGACCCTTGGAGATCCAGTCATGGATGCTGAAGCAGATCACTCTCTGAAGAGGGGGCATGAGCCGCAGAAGACCCTTGGAGATCCAGTCATGGATGCTGAAGCAGATCACTCTCTGAAGAGGAGGCATGAGCCGCAGACGACCCTTGGAGATCCAGTCATGGATGCTGAAGCAGATCACTCTCTGAAGAGGTGGCATGAACCACAGAAGACCCTTGGAGATCCAGTCATGGAAACTGAAGCAGATCACTCTCTGAAGAGGGGCATGAGCCGCAGAAGACCCTTGGAGATCCAGTCGTGGATGCTGAAGTAAGCAGATCACTCTCTGAAGAGGGGGCATGAGCCGCAGAAGACCCTTGGAGATCCAGTCATGGATGCTGAAGCAGATCACTCTGTGAAGAGGGGGGCATGAGCCACAGAAGACCCTTGGAGATCCAGTCATGGATGCTGAAGCAGATCACTCTCTACAGAGGGAGGCATGAGCCGCAGAAGACCCTTGGAGATCCAGTCATGGATGCTGAAGCAGATCACTCTCTGAAGAGGGAGGCATGAGCCACAGAAGACCCTTGGAGATCCAGTCATGGATGCTGAAACAGATCACTCTCTGAAGAGGGGGCATGAGCCACAGAAGACCCTTGGAGATCCAGTCATGGATGATGAAACAGATCACTCTCTGAAGAGGAGGCATGAGCCGCAGAAGACCCTTGGAGATCCAGTCATGGATGATGAAACAGATCACTCTCTGAAGAGGGGGCATGAGCCACAGAAGACCCTTGGGGATCCAGTCATGGATGCTGAAGCAGATCACTCTCTACAGAGGGAGGCATGAGCCGCAGAAGACCCTTGGAGATCCAGTCATGGATGCTGAAGCAGATCACTCTCTACCAAGGGAGGCATGAGCCGCAGAAGACCCTTGGAGATCCAGTCATGGATGCTGAAGCAGATCACTCTCCGAAGAGGAGGCATGAGCCGCAGAAGACCCATGGAGATCCAGTCATGGATGCTGAAGCAGATCACTCTCTGAAGAGGAGGCATGAGCCGCAGAAGACCCTTGGAGATCCAGTCATGGATGATGAAACAGATCACTCTCTGAAGAGGAGGCATGAGCCGCAGAAGACCCTTGGAGATCCAGTCATGGATGCTGAAGCAGATCACTCTCTACAGAGGGAGGCATGAGCCGCAGAAGACCCTTGGAGATCCAGTCATGGATGCTGAAGCAGATCACTCTCTACCAAGGGAGGCATGAGCCGCAGAAGACCCTTGGAGATCCAGTCATGGATGATGAAGTAAACAGATCACTTTCTGAAGAGGGGACATGAGCCGCAGAAGACCCTTGGAGATCCAGTCATGGATGCTTAAGCAGATCACTCTCTGAAGAGGGGACATGAGCCACAGAAGACCCTTGGAGATCCAGTCATGGATGCTGAAAAAGATCACTCTCTGAAGAGGGGACATGAGCCGCAGAAGACCCTTGGAGATCCAGTCATGGATGCTGAAGCAGATCACTCTCTGAAGAGGGGGTATGAGCCGCAGAAGACCCATGGAGATCCAGTCATGGATGCTGAAGCAGATCACTCTCTGAAGAGGGGACATGAGCCGCAGAAGACCCTTGGAGATCCAGTCATGGATGCTGAAGCAGATCACTCTCTGAAGAGGGGGTATGAGCCGCAGAAGACCCATGGAGATCCAGTCATGGATGCTGAAGCAGATCACTCTCTGAAGAGGAGGCATGAGCCGCAGAAGACCCTTGGAGATCCAGTCATGGATGATGAAACAGATCACTCTCTGAAGAGGGGGCATGAGCCACAGAAGACCCTTGGAGATCCAGTCATGGATGCTGAAGCAGATCACTCTCTGAAGAGGGGGTATGAGCCACAGAAGACCCTTGGAGATCCAGTCATGGATGCTGAAGCAGATCACTCTCTGAAGAGGGGGCATGAGCCTCAGAAGACACTTGGAGATCCAGTCATGGATGATGAAGTAAACAGATCACTCTCTGAAGAGGGGGCATGATCCGCAGAAGACCCTTGGAGATCCAGTCATGGATGATGAAGTAAACAGATCACTCTCTGAAGAGGGGACATGAGCCGCAGAAGACCCTTGCAGATCAAGTCATGGATGCTGAAGCAGATCACTCTCTGAAGAGAGGGCATGAGCCGCAGAAGACCCATGGAGATCCAGTCATGGATGCTGAAGCAGATCACTCTGAAGAGAGGGCATGAGCCGCAGAAGACCCATGGAGATCCAGTCATGGATGCTGAAGCAGATCACTCTCTACAGAGGGAGGCATGAGCCGCAGAAGACCCTTGGAGATCCAGTCATGGATGCTGAAGCAGATCACTCTCTACCAAGGGAGGCATGAGCCGCAGAAGACCCTTGGAGATCCAGTCATGGATGATGAAGTAAACAGATCACTCTCTGAAGAGGGGACATGAGCCACAGAAGACCCTTGGAGATCCAGTCATGGATGCTTAAGCAGATCACTCTCTGAAGAGGGGACATGAGCCGCAGAAGACCCTTGGAGATCCAGTCATGGATGCTGAAGCAGATCACTCTCTGAAGAGGGGGTATGAGCCACAGAAGACCCTTGGAGATCCAGTCATGGATGCTGAAGCAGATCACTCTCTGAAGAGGGGGCATGAGCCTCAGAAGACACTTGGAGATCCAGTCATGGATGATGAAGTAAACAGATCAATCTCTGAAGAGGGGGCATGATCCGCAGAAGACCCTTGGAGATCCAGTCATGGATGATGAAGTAAACAGATCACTCTCTGAAGAGGGGACATGAGCCGCAGAAGACCCTTGGAGATCCAGTCATGGATGCTGAAGCAGATCACTCTCTGAAGAGAGGGCATGAGCCGCAGAAGACCCATGGAGATCCAGTCATGGATGCTGAAGCAGATCACTCTCTGAAGAGGGGACATGAGCCACAAAAGACCCTTGGAGATCCAGTCATGGATGCTGAAGCAGATCACTCTCTGAAGAGGGGACATGAGCCGCAGAAGACCCTTGGAGATCCAGTCATGGATGCTGATGCAGATCACTCTCTGAAGAGGGGACATGAGCCGCAGAAGACCTTTGGAGATCCAGTCATGGATGATAAAGTAAGCAGATCACTCTCTGAACAGGGGGCATGAGCCGCAGAAGACCCTTGGAGATCCAGTCATGGATGCTGAAGCAGATCACTCTCTGAAGAGGGGACATGAGCCACAGAAGACCCTTGGAGATCCAGTCATGGATGCTGAAGCAGATCACTCTAAAAGGCCTGCCCAGCACCAAGTAATTGGTGTTCCACAATAGGAGGGTGCACGGGGGCGTGGTTAGCCGAGCTGCGAGATGGCCGCTCTGTGAGCGAGCTCCGCCGGCTACGATAATTAATCCTACTACCATCCTGATCCTGGCACCTGCGGGCCCCCGCTACCTCGGGGTTCAGCAGCGGACACCTACATGATCCCCGCATGAAAGTTTGAGGCGCACAGCTGCAGTGGCCGGGGAGCTAGAGCCTTTTGAGAAACTGCCGCCCTGTAAGCCCGATCTGATCCTGGGCGGAAGTGCAGTGCCCTGGGCGACGCGGCGCACTACAGCCCGCGGCTTCGAAGGCCTCTGGGGGCCCGGAAACCGGAGACGCGAGAACTTGCAAGCGGAGGCGCCGCGGCTTCGGACAATCCTCGGTGAACCCCTGCGGAGCAGGGGGGCAGCCCTGAGCACTACTGGCGGTTGAAGCACAGAGGGCGGCCAGATCCCCTGCTCGGCGACGGCTCCGACTGCGACGTAGGAGTCGGACCCGCCACTCTCCCGGAGCTGGCGCATGGCGACCGGGACTGAAGCAACCAGGTTAGAGCCTGATCCTGCACCGATACAGGCACCGGCTGAGACGGACAGGGTGCAGCGTGAAGCGGTAAGTGAGGTGGGGCCCCGCTGACACCATCCTGCCCACGCCGCTCCGCCTGAGAGGTGCTGCTGCCATTAAATAACGAAACCTGAGCAACACCTGCACCTCTATGACACCGGGGGACTTGAGCCCTGACATCTTGTGCCGGCCCCGGCTCTACTGCTTTGCTGGACACTGCGCGCCGCTGCTAAGGAGCAATACATAAGACGCCCGCCCTTTTGAGACTTGAGGTTGGCCTGCCTTGTGGGTTGCTGTAAACGTGTGCATGGTACAGACGCGTCACTGTGACCTGGGAACTCGGGTGCAAGTCCAGAACCCCCCGGCACTGCCTGTGCAGCCCCGAAGCCACACCGATCGACGCACCTACAACCTGCGAGGGGCCACTGTGTTTCCGAGCCACCCACTGGCGTGGTCCCACCACCACGATGGGAAAAAACGAAGCCAAACAATCAAAAATAAACTTTGATAATAAACGTCCTCCTGAGGTAATATAAATTTTATGGTCATGTTGTGTTCCCTAGCGAGTACCCCACCGACTCCATGTACGAGTTAAAAGTGCATGTAACTTCCCTCCTGTACCAGCTATGAAGACGCAAATACATTTGCGTCCAACGTTAACTTGTCCTCTTTCAGACCCACCATGAATGGGTTTGATGGTCCGTTCCTAAGTATGCTATGCCAACGTCTTTTTGAAGTGTACTCCTACGTTTTTCAGCCTGGCTGAAAGTAGGCCCTGAATCTCTGCCACCGAGCCTCTTTTCTGGCTTCTGACTGCGAGGGCCTCTGCCCAAGCAGCCCCCGTACCCGTGAACTCTGACTTACTTCTAGCGCGGCCCTCCGTGCTCAGCTCAGCCTGCTGCCTGCCAAGATTGACTATAACCTTCGAGTTATCTGTTTTCCTCCCCGAAGATACATTCCAGCCTGCTAGCTTCAGTAAACATCCTTCCTCAGCTACAGGGCTAAAGGGCCGACCTGTCTTTATGCAAGTAATTCATAGCCTCTGTTGCCATGCTTCCATGGAAGGCCCCATGCCCCCACGCTTCTCATACAGACACTCAGGCGCTTATACACGCACTCACAGCAAGTATAGAATAGCTTCTGCTCTAGAGACCTTTCTGCCCAGATAGCTTAGTTCCTAAACATCAGATATCAGATATGATAGAAGCACAAGTTGATCTGACATGCCAGACTTCTGTCTCTTTCCGTCAGTGTAAATGTCAAGTCCCCTGCACCCCGTCTATCACACGTCATGCAGCTGCGCGCGCATCCAAGCTTCCGATTTCTGCTGACATTGCAACATTCTGTTAGCACCACCCCTTGGTGCCACCCACTTGCGTCACCTATCAGTGACGTTTCTAGCACACACGCCTAGTTTACGCCTCTTGATGATGTACTAGCACCACGTGTATACTGTTATCTTGTCTTCTCTCAGCTGTTACGCCTCTTACATTGAACATTATGATGTAAATCAAGTATATAAGCTATGTATTGTCAATAAACGACGGCGCGCTCATCTATCCCTTCTGACATCCTGTGTGGTGGTCAGAACATGATATCCTGATTCCTTTATGAGGAATAAAACCCTTAGAAACTCTTACACCACGGACTCTGTTTTCCTTCTTTCCGATTGAGTTATTATTGATTAAGTACTTACCTGTCTAGAAATTAAGAGAGTAAATTAATTATTTACATCATTTTGGCGCCCGAATAGGGACCCCTCCCCCACCTCACGCGCCGGAAGGTGCGTTGCAATCCGTGTCCCCTGCCATCAGTTAGACGGACAACACGTGTACTGGCAGGATTTCCTGCATCCCCCTCTGACACACGGAGGTGACGAAGACTGCGATCAGTGCCCAGACGAGGCGGTGAGGAGTGCGGAGGATCCCGACCAGAGCCCAGCCGAAGGAAGCAAGGTCCGAGGTGTGAAGAGGCCCACCAGTTTTCCGAAGTTTTCCGAAGTTTTCCGAAGTTTTCCGAAGTTTTCCGAAGTTCCGAGTCGAGTCCAGTCGAGTTTTCCGAGGCCTTCTGTTTTCCGTGCTTCCCGGTGAGTACCATTGCTGGGTCGTATCTAGACGGGTTTGGGTACGCAAGTCCGGTCTGCACTGTTTTTAGGCAGTGTATCTGTACTGTTTAGCAGTATATAAAGTATTCCGAATTTCTGCACTGTTACAACAGTGTATCTGTATCGTTGAGCGGTACATTCAGAGTAGGGGGAAGTTAGCTATGTCTTTAAATGTTTCATGTGATTAATGTCGTGGTATGAATGTGATTGTTTTTGTGCATTATTGTGTTTTCTTGTTTAAATAGTTACATGCTAATTAAGTATTTAGGATCAAGCATTTCAGTATCAAGTAGGCACAATGCCGTTTTTTAACAAATTAAAGCAGATAGGAACTAGGAAAGGGATGTTAGAGGAAGAAATTCCAATCCCCCCTAGGGACACTCCAGGTAATTTCATGTATAATAAGCATGGCATAGACGCCATCTTGTATCTAGAGTTATGGACAGATTATACCAAGCACCTAGAGGAAAGATACCGATGGCCAGTTAACGGAACATGGGATGCCGAGTGCATCATAAAGGTAGAAGAAATATTACGGAAAAAGAAAGCTAGACAATCTCAGAAAGACGCCATAGAATTTTGGCGTAAGGAATCACGTAAGCGCGCTGATAGAGCACTCCGTAGAGAAGACAGGCTTAAAGAATCAGAAAAGGCCCAAGAAAACGAATTAGTTACTGAGGGAATTCGAGTAAAAGTAGAACAAATAGATCGTATCCTAAATGGCAAAGTGAACAACATGTATCTTTTGGCCGATGGTACCCCTGACGCCATTTCAGAAATACCGAAAAATTTGCCGTCACCATTAGTTCCAACTAAAGTAATGCATAAGACTACTAAAGACATATTCCTAAATTCATATCTCGAAGATGTAGCGCCAGCTTACACCAATCTGCCTGTTCGTGCCCTGCCTACTGACAGGGCCGGGGGTGGTACTGCCCCCCAAGATCACTCTCAGCCGACACCGAAAAAGACTAGTCCCGTTCCGCCAGCCCCGCCACTTCCCTCACCTAAAACTGATCTGCCGAAACCACTTCAATCAGATCCTACTAAAAGACAAATTCAGATACTGACTACACACAGAGATAATGCCCAAGCTTCCGCTTCAGAAGGTGCGACCGCGGGTCTCCAGACCCCGCCACCGACTCACAGATTAAATCTCAGAGGTCTGCAGAGTCCTCTTACGTACAGATCCCCCCGTTCTTCTAATTCATCCCGTCTTGATGCACTAAAAGAAAATATGTCAGTTTGTAGATACGATCCAGAACCTGGACAGGACGACTTAATGGTATTAGCGTCTTTACGGTTAAGATCTGCTACTGATAGTTTGTTATGTTATGCAGGAATGAAGGAGCACCTAGATAGAATTTATGAGTTCGTTCAAACGGGAAAGGACCCCGACAGTATTAAGGATGCCCTGGAGAAACAGAAAGTTACCATGCAAGCACTGATACTACGATTTTTCATAAATTGTCTAATAAGAGAACGAGACAGGCCCGGAACAGAGCAGAGTGAATTGGATGCATTGAACAAGTGGGGTCAAAATATAGCCGATGGAAAACATGACAGACAAAATTGCATAGAGGCCATGTATAAAAAGATTAAGAAAGCAGTGATAGCAGTACACGAGAAAGAGAAAGAAAAGGCTCCCTCCGAGGAGGAAGAAGAATCTGAAGAACTAGAACCGACTACAAGCACTATAGCATATGTAGGTAAGGGAACTTATCTAAGGAAGGGTATCCGTCCAGAAAGCAAGAGAGTTTTCTTCTCTGCCTTAACGAATCCGAATTCTGCTGAACATCAGTTCCAGGAAACTGATAAACGGCTTCGAGATCGAGTTGGGTACCATGTACTCAATTCTATGGATGAACAAGAATTAGCCCGATCAGCGGTATCATGGGCCGAAAATGCAGACATATATAATGATGACACCGTAGCACAGACATTTCTGAACCTCTCCCCCGACGAACAGAAATTAGCAGGTATATATATGATTCAGCACCTTCTCATTAAGTACAGAAAACATTATTCCGATCCAGGTCCCTTACATGAGACACTAGAAGCACTACTGATGGATAGATGGAGAGGCCTAAGCACTAAATTAGTTCAAATAATTCTAGAACAACGACGCAGATATGACACCTTTGTAAGTCCTGAATATGTTCCCGCCCCACCTCCAGAAAGGAAAATGTACCATATGCAGTGCGGGGGTGGTATTGAAAGTCAGAACCCCTTGCGAGAAGTGCACCCTGTTATGGGTGAGGATAAAATTTTGAAACGCGTGTATGTACACACGCCTCTAACTAAATTAGAACTGTTAGAAATGAAGAAATTAGTACCGTGCCATGATAAAGACCCTGCAGGTTTTCATAGAGAGCTCAAAGACATGTTACTGATGGGGGACTACACATATGATGATATCATGAAAATGTTGAAAGTATTATTGCCTACGGGTATATTCGAGAAATTAAAGGAAAAGGACTGGGAGGTGGGAGACGCAAAGATTGCCTGGGCAGAAATAGAGGACGAAGAAAAGAAACGGGTTCCAGGTTTAGGCCTTGGGGACAAAACTAAAGCATTACCAGGTTTAATAGTACAGGTCCTGCCCAGATTATTGACAACTAGAAAGGAAGATTGGGATGCAATCTCGTCCTGTAAACAGAAACATGATGAAGATACTAGCGACTTTTATTCAAGATTCGAGAAATGTTTTATTATCAATAGTGGCCTCCAGCCAAGTAGCGAGTCGTACCCACATCTTTTTGTATCAAAGTTAGTCGAGAATTCCCTACCGTTAGTTAAAAATAGAGTGTATAAAGTCGAGAGTACATGGCAAGCAAATACGCCATCCCAGATGTTACAAATGTTACAATATCACCAGAATAGAATTAGGGAAGAACAAGATCAGGAACAGAAGCGCATGAAAGACACGAAAATGAAAATGTTAGTAGCCCAGACGGTCCCATCCGACAGTCACAGGAAAGGTACGACCCAGACAAGTCACGCTGCAGCTCCTGTTAAAGGGACATGCAATTATTGCAAGCAGCCAGGTCACTACGTACACGAATGTGCAGTTCTGAAACATAACATAGCGACAGGTAAAACTAAAGAGAGACCGCATCCGCCTAGACAAGACCATAACCAGCATCAGTCTACACAGAATACACAGCCCATGCATGCATCCGCACAGACAGCACAGACCGTAGCAGTACCACAGCCACAGCCCATTGCTGCAACCCAGCAAGTCTCACAACAGATGTACCAGTATGCCCAGTCTGCTTACCCCGAATATTCCCGATATACATGAAACAGCCTAGAGAGGGAAGGTGGCTTGCCTCTTATCGAGATTCCTGTAGATCAAGAAGGTCCTTATGTACACAGTCAAGTATTGGGGAAAGATAGAAAGTTTTTAATTGACACAGGGGCAAGTCGCACTACAATAAGTCATGACGAAGTTCCAGGGGCACCCCTCTCAGGCTCACAAAATGTTTCCCTTGGTTTTTCAGGACAACCTATTGTAAATGAAGTCTCAGAACCAGTTCCCCTGGCTGTGGGTCCATTATCACGTGTTACAGACCTGTTACTAACAAAATCATGTCCGGAAAATCTGTTGGGAATTAAAACACTGAAGGCTCTAGGGGCTATAATATGCTGCTCCCCGGAGGGAGTTAGACTCTTTCTGCGGGATTTCAAGGGTCATTACGTCCTTCGTGAGTTTGACGTCAGATTGAAAAATGTACCTGATTACTTGTGGGCAAAAGGCCCAACTGATGTAGGATGTATGCACATTACACCATACCGCGTTACCCTCAAGGCAGGTGTTGTATTACCCAGAATCAGACAATACAAGTTACCACCCGATGCTGTAGCGGCTTTACTGAAAATCATTGAAGAGCTCATTGCCCAAGGAGTGGTCGTCGAGACCGACTCCAATATCTGTAACTCACCCATCATTCCGATTCTTAAACGTACTGATCCCAATGCACCGCCAGTATATCGGCTGGTGATTGATCTTCGAGAATTGAATAAATGCATTATCCCACAGTATCCTGTGGTCCCCGATATATCATCTCTCTTGACTGCTATTGATTCAGAAGCAACGTTCTTTACTGTAATTGATCTCAAGAACGCCTTCTTCAGCGTGCCTATTGATCCAGAGAGCCAATATCTCTTCGGATTCTGTTTAAATGGACGCAGTTTCAAATTTTCGCGCGCACCTCAAGGATTCACAGAAAGCCCCAGCATCTATAGTCAAGCACTGAAAAGACAACTAGATTGTATTCAAATGCCAGTTAACACCGCTTTACTACAATACGTCGATGATCTGCTGATCACCGCACGAAGTGAGCCCGAATGTGAAAAAGCATCACTGACAGTTTTACATTTCCTGGCCGACAAGGGACACAAGGTGTCTCCTTCGAAGCTACAATTCTGTGTTCAGCAAGTTGTGTACTTGGGTCACTTGCTGTCCAAAGTGGGGAGACAGCTCACTCCCGATCGCATTCAGTTAATTGTGAACATGCCGCAACCCAAGACACAAAAGGAAGTGCGGGCCTTCATAGGCCTCACCTCGTACTGCAGACAATGGATTCCCCAGTATGCATTTCTAGCTAAACCACTCATCCAGTTAACGACACAGGAGGCAGCGACTTCGACTGTCCTCCCTTGGACTCAGGAACACACACAAGCTTTTGAAGAATTAAAGAAAGTTTTATGCCAAGCACCAGTTTTAGCGACACCATGTTACAGCAAACCGTTTACACTTTTTGTTACAGAACGTGATGGCACAGCGTTATCTGTCCTCACTCAAGACCAAGCAGGTTCACATAAGCCTTGTGCTTATTTTTCTAGTACATTGGATTCAGTAGCTCAAGCACTCCCTGCGTGCTTAAAGTCAGTAGCAGCAACAGCGTTAGCAATAAGACAAAGTGATTCAATTGTTTTAGGTCATCAGTTAACAGTTCAAGTACCACATTCTGTAGAGGTTTTGTTAAACAGAACCCAGACTCAACACTTAACTATAGCACGACTGACAGGTTATGAATTAACACTATTCCAGCCACACATAGAAATCAGACGTTGCAGCATCCTGAACCCCGCAACACTGTTACCTACAGTTATGACAGATCCAGCTCCGCATGATTGTATAGAAATAATTAATGCAGTAACTAAGCCTAGACGAGACTTAACAGATGTCCCATTGACAAATCCAGACCTGACACTTTATGTGGACGGTTCATGCATGAGAACAAGTACAGGAGAATTAGTGGCCGCGTACGCCGTGACCACTGAAACTGAAATTAAAGAAACACATCGTATTGACACCCTGTCTGCTCAAGCAGCAGAGCTCATCGCTCTGACCCGAGCTTGTATTCTAGCCAAGAACAGAAATGTTAACATATACACAGATTCCCGCTATGCCTTCGGAGTTGTACACGACTTCGGAGTCCTCTGGCAAGAACGAGGTTTTCTGACTTCCCATGGGGCCAAGATACAACATGGCCCCCTTATTCAAGCACTGTTAGAAGCAATACATTTGCCCTCGGGCATATCAGTCATGAAGTGTAAGGCACATACTAAAGTCACAGATTCTGTTTCCCAGGGTAACGACCTGGCAGACCAGACAGCAAAACATACAGCATTGACTTACACCCAGACTACTGATGTGACAAAGACAATAGTCCAGACCCAGTGTATGGCAGTTAGAGATCCCACCCTAGATGTAATTGATATCCAGACACATGCTACTCCAGAGGAGATAAAGAAATGGACTGAACTAGGAGGGATTCAGACAGATCAAGGTTGGGTGACGAAGGGAAAATCTATATGGTTTCTCCCCGACTCAATGGTTCAAGTCATGATAAATACAGCACATAGTCCTGCCCATCTTGGAGAGAAAGCCATGTTAGACAGTTTACAGAATCTCTGGTACAACAAACACTTACGAGCAGCAGCAAAACAGAAAGTGCGTACTTGCATGATCTGTTGTCAGTTCAATCCAGGTAAAAGCGTCCCTGTTGAGCAAGGTGGATTTCATCCTCCCGATCACCCTTTTGAAGTCCTCCAGATGGATTATATCCAGATGAATAGCTGTAGAGGATTTAAGTATGTCCTTGTAATTGTTTGTGCTCTGTCCCGCTGGACCGAAGCATACCCAGTCCCAGACTACACTGCTCCGACCACTGCCAGACAGTTGGTTCGTGAATTCTTCCCACGGTACGGTTTGCCCCGTGTCGTGTACTCAGATAACGGACAGCCGTTCTCGTCCGAGCTGATGAGACAAGTTTCCCTCTTGCTAGGATATCAGTGGAGGTTCCACTGTGTCCGACATCCCGAAGCAGCTGGCCTTGTAGAAAGGCATAATCAGACACTAAAAATCCGTCTTGCCAAGATCTGTCAGGAAAAAGGGGTCGACTGGATAGTCGCCCTGCCCGTGGCACTATTCTACATGAGGATGGTCGCCCACTCGAGATCAGGGCTATCCCCGTACGAAGTGGTCTTTGGCAGACCGCCGAATATGTGGGGGACGCCCGTTCCGAAAAAGATCACTGATATTGATTGTAACATGTTGACAGATTACCTTGCCTCCTTGATGTCTGCACTCCAATCATGTCGTTCACAGGTTGCCGCAGCCTTCCCTGACAACACCGATGTAAAGGCGCATGAGGTCCGCCCAGGTGACCTGGTAGTCGTCCGGAATTTCGACCGGAAAAGTCCGCTGGAGCCCCGCTGGAAGTCTCCAAAGACCGTTCTGCTTACCACTAGGACCGCCGTGAAAATCGAGGGGAGAAAGGGGTGGGTCCACACGAGTCACATCAAACTATGCAATGAACTAAAAAACGGACTGAAACAGGACTCTGACTCGTCCACCCCCACCAAAGACTGTGTTGAAGCACAAGACGTTACTGTGCCTAAAAGAGAAAAGACTCTTCAAGAACTTTACCGAATGAAGCTTCGATCTAGCAAGTCAGACAGTTTAATTGTTTAAGTCCTCCCTTAGGTGAATCGGTTAAATAGTTTCTGACATGTATCCCCTAGATCGAGTTAGAGAGAGAGAGGAAAAGAGAAGAACATATTGCAAATCCCTTCGTAGTCACTGCATAGTGACACTAATAATCATGTTTATTCTGAGTATTCTAATTATTATTGCCAGCATTCTGCTTCCTATGTACTGGCCTATTTTCAGGCGTGAACAATCTGCTTACAATGTCTCTGCTGAACACACTTTTAGTGAACTTCCCGCACATGAACTATCTTACAGACTTGCGCTGCGCAACAATACATTTATTAGTATGTTACACCATTCCCATCAGACAAATAATGCTACAGACTGTTGGATATGTGGCCGACTCCCTCCCTACCAGAATTACAAGGGAGCTCTGCCCCTCTTTCCGTACCCATTCACTCACAATGGCTCCTGTGGAGCATGGTTTAAAATAATTAATTCTTTAGATCCTGATATTGCTGTTTTCGATGGGGGCTGGGTTTGGGGAAACTTGAACTTAGTCCTGCTCAACGTCTGTTATCCGGATAAAGAGGGACTTCCCACTCGAATAGGAACTGATCTAGAAAATGAAGTATATGGATTAGGTAATTACACAATCAGCCTTATGATCCTCACTGTTGAATCTGAAACTGCTCCAGTTCTGCCCCATATGTTAGTATTACCAGTCACAGGTGAATTATGTGTTAGCAAGAAAGGTTCAGTACACGTAGGTCATAGTAAATGCACTACTGTGGTCGAGTTCAGTGACCATGGTAAATCGTCCTTTAAAGCTATCAGTCATTCCTACTTTGTTTGTGGTCATACCGCATACATACGTTTGCCTCCAGATTGGGATGGTACCTGTTACATTGCCTTCCTTCTGCCACCTGTTTTCCTAGCTCCTCCTGATTACCATAGAAATACGAATCTAGCACCGAATAGACCCAAAAGAGATATTCCCCTTGTCGACTACACAGAAACGGCATGGGAACAGTACACTGATTTCAATAAAGGATTCTTTTTCTTCCTAGGACCTGTCCAAAACAGTAAATTAATACGCAGATTAACGAGAACACTCGAAGCAGTAGTGAACGAAACTGCCTCCGCTCTAGGTAACTTAACAGAGGAGCAGTCTGCTATACGGACTGTTGTCCTTCAAAATCGTCTTGTGATTGACGTCATCTTGGCAGATAGAGGTGGAGCTTGTAAGGTCATCGGGTCAAGTTGCTGTGTTTTCATTCCACAAAACGCACCATCTGTCTATCAAGCTATCACCCGTTTACATAAAATTGCAAATCAGATACATCAGAATCCAGGCACCTGGACTTGGTCCGGTTGGTTCTGGACTACGTTAACGGCTTGGGGATGGAAGATCTTATCGTTCCTAGGCATTGGCCTTGTTATAGTATTTAGTTGTTGCCTATGCCTGCAGTGTGGGCCAGCGATATGTGGACTGTGTGCCACATCCTGCATTGAGCATTCCAGTTGCCTCTCAAACAGTCAAAGAAAGAAAGACGAACATATAATGTTACAAGAACAAACTGATCGATTTATGAGGATCGATATATCATGAAGGGTCCGTAGGGAACAAGGAGGGAATGAGGTAATATAAATTTTATGGTCATGTTGTGTTCCCTAGCGAGTACCCCACCGACTCCATGTACGAGTTAAAAGTGCATGTAACTTCCCTCCTGTACCAGCTATGAAGACGCAAATACATTTGCGTCCAACGTTAACTTGTCCTCTTTCAGACCCACCATGAATGGGTTTGATGGTCCGTTCCTAAGTATGCTATGCCAACGTCTTTTTGAAGTGTACTCCTACGTTTTTCAGCCTGGCTGAAAGTAGGCCCTGAATCTCTGCCACCGAGCCTCTTTTCTGGCTTCTGACTGCGAGGGCCTCTGCCCAAGCAGCCCCCGTACCCGTGAACTCTGACTTACTTCTAGCGCGGCCCTCCGTGCTCAGCTCAGCCTGCTGCCTGCCAAGATTGACTATAACCTTCGAGTTATCTGTTTTCCTCCCCGAAGATACATTCCAGCCTGCTAGCTTCAGTAAACATCCTTCCTCAGCTACAGGGCTAAAGGGCCGACCTGTCTTTATGCAAGTAATTCATAGCCTCTGTTGCCATGCTTCCATGGAAGGCCCCATGCCCCCACGCTTCTCATACAGACACTCAGGCGCTTATACACGCACTCACAGCAAGTATAGAATAGCTTCTGCTCTAGAGACCTTTCTGCCCAGATAGCTTAGTTCCTAAACATCAGATATCAGATATGATAGAAGCACAAGTTGATCTGACATGCCAGACTTCTGTCTCTTTCCGTCAGTGTAAATGTCAAGTCCCCTGCACCCCGTCTATCACACGTCATGCAGCTGCGCGCGCATCCAAGCTTCCGATTTCTGCTGACATTGCAACATTCTGTTAGCACCACCCCTTGGTGCCACCCACTTGCGTCACCTATCAGTGACGTTTCTAGCACACACGCCTAGTTTACGCCTCTTGATGATGTACTAGCACCACGTGTATACTGTTATCTTGTCTTCTCTCAGCTGTTACGCCTCTTACATTGAACATTATGATGTAAATCAAGTATATAAGCTATGTATTGTCAATAAACGACGGCGCGCTCATCTATCCCTTCTGACATCCTGTGTGGTGGTCAGAACATGATATCCTGATTCCTTTATGAGGAATAAAACCCTTAGAAACTCTTACACCACGGACTCTGTTTTCCTTCTTTCCGATTGAGTTATTATTGATTAAGTACTTACCTGTCTAGAAATTAAGAGAGTAAATTAATTATTTACATCACTCCGAAGACCCCGGCTCCAGAGGCGGGAGGCGACATGGCGTCGTCGCAAGGGACACCGGCGGATATAGACTTTGGTGCGATCATCATGGAGGTGAGGTCCAGCCTGAAAAGTATTGACACCAAACTTGACGCCATGTCTGCGCAGCTAGAATCTGTGAAATCAAAGGTTGACGTACATGAGACTCGGCTGGACTGCTTAGAAAACAGGCAAACTGAATGCTGCGAATTCCAGCAGCAGGCCAAGCAACATATTACATCACTGGAACGGGAGCTGGACATTTTGCGAGCCAAGTCAGATGATTTGGAGGCGCGTTCCCGTAGATCCAATATACGCATAACGGGAATTCCGGAGTCAACAAACATTGACAAGATGGAGAAGTATGTGGCAGACCTATTGCATGAACTGTTCGACCCACACTTGTCCTCAGTATTCACGGTCGAGAGGGCGCACAGATCGCTGGGGAAGAAACCGCCGCCAGGGGCTACACCTCGGCCCATCCTCGCTAAATTGATCAATTACCAGGACAGAGACTTGATATGGCTCAATCAGTCACTAGATATGCTCATTCCGGCCAAGTGGAGTAAGACTACATCCAGTCCTTCTAGCCCTTGGTATGATAAATCTCTCAAAATACTTAAAGCCTCCTGTAAAAAAGCAGAACGCGCATGGCGTAAAACTTATGATACTGACCTCAAGGCGGCCTACAGGGCCTGCACTAGAGTGTATCATCGGGCCATATGTGCAGCTAGGGCTGCTTTTTACGCTCAGGAGATTAAGAATAGTACAAACCCCACCAAGGTCATCTTCAGGGTGTGTAAGGACCTTACAAGCAAGAGGACGGACATTGCTACTATTGAACCCTCCATGGCACACTGCGAGGATCTAGCCTCGTTTTTTGTAGAAAAGGTGGAGGCCATTTACAGATCATTTTCTCAGCTTCCCATCAGGGAGAATATGTCTACATCTTCGGTTCTCAAACCACTGTTAACTATCCCTAGTCCGACTCGGGATGAGTTTTTAGCTTTGACGACAAAAGTCAAATCCGGTTCTCCGGACGATCCCATGCGACCCGCTCAATTCCGGGAATTTGCCGAATGCTGTTATCCTGCCCTGCATGATCTTATCAATCTGTCCTTTAGTACGGACAGTGTTCCCAAGGCTTGGAAACAGGCGATGGTCATTCCGATCCTTAAACCTGCCCTCGATCCGACTAAGCCAGAACACTATCGACCCATTTCCCTTCTTCCTTGGCCAGCCAAACTAGCGGAAGCGCATGCTAATCGTATTCTATCATCTCACCTGCAAGAAGCGAATCTACTGGATAATTCCCAGAACGGATTCCGTGCAGGTCATAGCACCGAAACAGCTCTCTTGGCTGTGGTGGAGCACATCAGGAAGATGTTGGATCAGGGTCAGACGGCGGCACTGATACTTTTGGATCTTAGTGCCGCCTTTGATACGGTGTCCCATCAGATTCTTTTACATCGTCTGATGGAGGTTGGAGTTGGAGAGATGGCACTTGAGTGGTTCCGCTCCTTTCTTAAGGATCGAGGTTTCAAGGTGTCTACACCTCCTTTTGTCTCTGCTTCACGACCTATACTTCAGGGCGTTCCCCAAGGTTCGGCTCTTAGCCCCACTTTATTTAATTTATATGTTCAGCCTTTGGCGGAGGTAGCCCATAGTTTTGGTCTTTCCTTAGTGTCATACGCCGATGACACGCAGCTGGCGGTGGCACTTAATGGTGACTCTAACATGGACGCCCCCACTTTCCAGTCAGCGTTAAAAGCTGTTTCTGGCTGGATGGCGAACAACCGACTTCAACTTAATGCCTCTAAGACCGAGGTCATTATTTTTGGTAAGGAAAGTGGGCTATGGGGAGATCAATGGTGGCCTTCTGATCTTGGCCCTGCTCCCACCCCCGTGAGTGAAGTCAGAAACCTAGGGTGTGGTTTGATGATAAGCTTTCTTTCACCTCCCATGCTAAACGTGTGGCTGGCGTATGTCTAGGTACTCTGCAGTGTCTGAGACCTATTTTTAAGTTTTTTGATGCTGAGACAAGACAGATTATAGTCCAAGCTCTGGTTCTTACCAGATTGGACTACGCCAACTCTCTGTTTTTGGGTTTAAATCAGGCCGAACTATCCCGCCTTCAGAGGGTCCAAAATGCGGCGGCCAGGATGCTTGTCGGCCTCCCGAAATTTGTCTCAGCTCGTCGAACTATCCAGAATCTCCACTGGCTACCGATTGAGCAAAGAGTTAAGTTTAAAGCCCTCTGCTTAACTTTTAAAATTCTTAAACTAGCTTCCCCTCCTATCCTTTCACAGACTATCCTGCACTATGTCCCTGCTAGAACTTTTCGCTCTGCTGGATTGAACCTCGCCATTGTGCCGCGTTTTAAACGAGCTAGAATGGGTGGACGCTCGTTCTCAGTGCTGACGGCTGCCCTCTGGAACTCTCTGCCAGCTCCTCTCCGTTCAATCTCTGACTTGCTTCTTTTTAGGAAGGCTTTGAAGACCTTCCTCTTTTCCACAGTTTAGTCTTGTCTTCTTGCCTTCTCTGATGTGTTGTGTTATCCAATTCTCCAAGCGCCGGGACGCCTCTTGGCTGCGGCATCCGTGCGCTATACAAAAAATAAATAACATAACATAACATATTACGACTGGCGAGAGAGAAGGGCAAAATCACCCATAAGGGAAACAACATTTCCTTTTATCCGGACTTCACCCCTCTGGTGCAGGCGGCCCGTAAGAAATTCCTCCCGGCGAAGAAACTATTGCTGCAGGCAGGTGTGCCGTACTCCCTGCTGTACCCGGCAAAATTGAAGGTACTCCATGATAACACTACCCACTTTTTCACTGATGCGAAGTCGGCGCTCAAGTTCGCCAAACACATCGGCGGTACGGGAGCCAGGAGAAGGTCGCCCAGACACGAGGATACTGCAGAACAGCTAAGCGACAATGACTAAATGGACTTCTGATGTGCGGTTTGAGACTATGTAAGTTTGCCCCCTCACGTCCTACATGGGTTCACGATGACTCCTCACGATCAATGCTGTTACACTTAACCTAGGAACGAGAGGGGTAAGGACATGTCTCGTCCCCGGGCTTCCGGATGCGCTTCATGGTGCCCTAATGCCTATGCGACTATTGGAAATGATAAGACCAAGTGACCCCAGGGCGGGGGATTCGTAGAGCCCATGGAACCTTATACCTAACTGTAGCCACCCCGTTCACACGGGGGTGTAAGCACCACGCCCCATGGGGTACCTCCCATTGTTTTCGCTGTTGGTTTTATGTCACGCCTTGCGTGCCTTACTACGGGGTATATCACGACCTAATTGGGAGGTTGCTGAGGGTGGAGGGAAATGGGGGGGGGGGGGGGGGGGGGGGGGTTTGTTGAATTGTTATTCTTTGTTATGACATGGTGCAATGTGCCTTTTGCTAAGTTTTCATTTTTATGCGCGAGATTAGTGGCAGGGAGGTGTGAAGGACATTGTGACACTGGGGGGTGGGCCGGGATGCGGATGATCCTACATTTACAGTACCTTAGACATGGGAGGGATTAAACTATGGACCTGGAACATCAGAGGCCTCGGGGACTACAAGAAAGCCAGACTAATGCATGGCACGTTGGCCAGACATAACGTAGACATTTGCTTTCTGCAAGAGACTCATATTAATACAACCCCTTCACCCAGATTGAAAAACTCCAGATGGTCGGATGTGTATTCTGCCATTTACTCTAATTATGCAAGAGGGGTGGCTATACTTGTACGCAGGGGGCTGGATTGGCGGGAACATGCTCACATGCAAGACGTGGATGGCAGATACGTAATCTTACATGGTTCCCTGCAGGGGCGACCTGTAGTGCTGGCTGCAATTTACGGTCCAAATGTAGACGACCCCGACTTCTTTAGGGATGTATGGGCGCAGATCGCGCTGCTTGACTGCCCATCAGTTGTGCTAGGAGGTGATTTTAATGTTGTTATGGATGACCATATGGACAGACAAGGTGTGAGTAGACCTATGCATGCAAGAGCGCGCCAGGCCGTCCGCGATGTGATGGGTGAGGGATTGCTGGCGGATGTGTGGAGAGTTCGTCATCCGAATGTGAGAATGGGGACCTGTTACACATGTCATAAAGCGGCTTGGTCCAGATTGGACTTCTGGTTGGTGTCTCCTGAGGTTGCGACATGGGTGACAAAGGTCGAAATACAAGCTAGATCACTATCAGACCACGCCCCTTGTGAGCTTGAGCTACGCCTACCCGACACCATTAACAGGGTATTTACATGGCGATTACCCCCACACGCACTAACAGACCCAGTATTCGTTGAGGAGATAAGAGATGATATCATTAAATACTTTGCTGAGAATACAGGCTCCGGCACCTCAGAAGCCATTGAATGGGATGCCTTTAAGGCGGTGATCAGAGGCCAGTGCATAGCGAGACGGGCGGGTGTGCTGCGAACGATTCGTGACACGCTGGCGAAACTGGAAGGGGAGTTGAGGGGGCTAGATGCGGCCTTTAGCCTTGACCCGACTTTAGCACTTGCTGGTGACATGAAGACGAAACTGCTTGCCTTTCAGGAGGAAGCAGAGCGCGAGGTGCGGTTTCTGGGGAGGCAGGCTGAGGGGGCCGCAGGTACGGAGAGGGTGATAGGCCCAGCAGGACACTTACCAGGTTGATAGCTCCTCGCAAACAATCACACCACATCCACGCCATTCATGACATGGAGGGGTCTTTGGCCGTAGGCCAGGAAGCCGTGTTACGTGCTTTCACTGACTTTTATGCGTCCCTATACGCCTTCAAACAGCCCACTGCCCCGGCCTCTTTAGACAGCTTTCTGGATTCCATTGCCCTAGTTTGGTTTAATAACAACCACAGACAGTACATGGACCTGCCTGTTACCGTCCAGGATATTGCTCAGGTGATCAAAAGCATGCCGGCGAACAAAGCCCCAGGACCTGATGGCCTGACAACGTCCTTTTACAAAACTTATGTAGATGAACTGGCGCCGAAACTGCACTCTGTGTTTGTGGAGGCTCTTGAATTAAACTCACTGCCAGATTCCATGCATGAAGCCTTAATAATTACGCTCTTAAAACCTGACAAAGATGAGATGTTCCTTGACTCCTACAGGCCCCTCTCCCTAATTAATGTAGACGCTAAAATTTATGCTAAAATAATTGCGGACAAACTGCAACCGATGTTGCCGCTTATTGCACTGCCTGACCAGTCCGGATTCATCCCCGGCCGGGCCACGTCACATAACCTCAGAACTATTTTCTCGATCCTTCATTACCTACATCCATCTATGCAGGCGGCAGTGGTGTTCTTGGATGCCACTAAAGCGTTTGACTCTTTGGAATGGCCGTATTTATTTAGAATATTGGAAAGAATGGGATTCAGTCGTAATTTCATTACTCTAATAAAATTGCTGTACACTGGACCCAGAGCCAGAGTGTGCGTAAATGGCCTTGTCTCTAGACCTTTCGATATATCTAGAGGAACCAGACAAGGGTGCCCACTGTCCCCCCTCCTATTTGCCATTGCGATGGAGCCGCTTGCGGCTAGGTTACGACAACACCACACCGCGAGGGGTATCGGGTTCAGCTCTCGGAGCTTACTGATCTCGTTATATGCTGACGATGTGACGTTGTACATCGTCAACCCCAAAGACAACATGAACCCGTTGCTCCGAGAATTCGTGAGGTTTGAGGGCCTGGCGGGAGTATCCATAAATTGGTCCAAATCTGTGGCCTTCCCGCTGACAGATGAGACTAGTCGGCCAGCTGCAGACTACCCTCTACGATGGGAGACTGAGGCTGTTAAATACCTTAATTTGAGGCCTTTTCACAGTTGTCTTTGTTATTAATGATGACAATTTTTTTGTGTTTTGTAATGTTCTGATCTTTTGTTGAGTTCACAGAATGTGTTGTTTGTAAATATATGTAATGTTGTGATGTAACTTTTGATGCTAAAAATATTTATGCAAAAACATTTTATAAAAAAATAAGTCAATCAATACAAATGGTTGTCCAACCCAGTGATTCATTACATTAGGGTTGTGTACTTTGATGTCAAACGAATACTGTCCGGTCATTGTTTTGTTGTTCAAATTGATAGTGGCCTAGGCCGGTCAGTGACAGGGCCCAAGCCTCCCCCCAGTTTCTCCTTGTAAACAACTAACGGCACTGTCTCCGAACTATCGGCTGCGACTCATACACTTCAAATTCTTGCACCGGTACTACCGCACACCAATGCTGCTCCATCGCATGGGCATTCGCACGGACACGTCCTGTTGGAAGTGCGGGGGGAAGATGCATCCTTCATACATGTGGCATGGAGCTGCCCCAAACTGCACGAATACTGGGCAGACATCTTCACAGCTATCAACCAAATCTTAAACAGAAATGACACACCTTCACCGCTCCTAGGCCTGTTGGGCTATGTCAAAGACACTGAACCTTGTGACAGGAAGTTACATGCACTCCTCCTCCTCTATGCTAAACAACAGATTTCACTACACTGGGGCAGGAAAGCACTTCCATTGTTCACTGGGTGGATTGGGGATGTCACTTATGGACACGCACAACTAACTCAATACTGGGACACTATGCCCACTGCCTCTAGACCGAATGACATTTGGGATCCATTTCTGCAATGGACAAGAGAGCGTGCGGTGTCGGTCATATCTGGAGGTTCACCTGATGTGGGTGTTTCGGATGATATGGGCTGAATGATTTGGACGCGGACTCGAACTGTTGTGACTCTGTTGATCAAGCCCGGCGCTGGCTTGCCCTGGCCGTAGAGAACGCTTAACCTGCTGTCCCTTTTTGACTTAGCACGCGCTGCGTGTCCTGTTCCAACTGCCTCCCCTGGGATCATTTGGCCCGGTTAATTGCCCTGCTCCGACATCATTTTCCTCCCCCCTACTTTCCCCCCCCCCCCACTCCACCTTCACCAAGGAGGCTTGATACCTGCCACGCCTCCACCACTGCCACGGTTCGCCATCCACTGATAGTCGTCCGGCGCAGGAACACGCGGCCCCGTAACTGTGTGGGGCGCTGCGTGGCTGATTCTCTGTCATTGCACCAATGTTATGTTGTTTACGTTTCCTTTTGTTTGTTGGGGAAGGTTGGGTGAAAACAGTGCAGCTGGATATACCATTCTCACATGCTGTTTCGAAAGCTGAGGGCTGCTGATCGGCCCGATACAGCCACAACACCTCATGTTACGGTCATCTGTCTTCTGCACTGAAAAAAGTAAGACCACTTAACGTGCTGAGGTTACATTGCTCACATACCACTCATTACTGTATTATGAATCCTGCTGGAAGCTCGGAGTTCCGCAACGCTAAGTTCCAACTGACTGCTTTACTGAAGTAGATGATGTGTAAACTTCATAGCGGCCTGCCTCCGGGTTGTTGGCGTGACGCAGTGTAATCATCTGACTCATTTTTCATAATAAATGTCTTACACCAAAAAAAAAAAAAAAAAAAAAACCAATAGGAGGGTGCACTGAGTCCTGGATTCTAACGTTAGATCGTCCAAATGACCCTCTGCTTGTGGCCATTGCCTCGCTAGACACTCCTGCAGGGGGCGCAAGTGAAGCCTATTGCAATGCATGAAGCCATCATCCCCAAGAGTCTCATTACTGTTCCTACAATGAGAGGACATCACGTCGGAAAGAGGCAGCAGCTTTTGAAATGCTATCATTTTCTCTTGGCTCTCGTCGAGACATCATTTAGAGCAGACCATAGAAAAGGGTCAACCTGTCGTGGCTGGAGGGGGGACTTTCTTGGTTTTGAGCAGCCAACTCTGTATGCAAGGGAAGACGTGAATAATGCTTGTGTGCACTCACTACTGCTAGACATTCGGTAAACACCCTCCGGCCATAGTGACCCCGAAGGAAAGGACTCTGAACCGGTTGTGTTGTCCATTTGTTACAAAGCAGAGGTAGCCACGGAGTGCTAGATGTAGGGGGGTGTGAATGTAGGCATCGTAGAGGGCGTGAGCCGCCATGCAGTCACCTTTTTGGCGCAGCAGGATAATGTCCTGAAGGCAATCGAGTGAAAGTGCTCTAACAAGATATAGTGGTTTAGTGGCCTGAGCTCTAGGAGTGACCACAGAGCCCCTTCCTTTTTGGGGATCAAGTAGTACAGTGAATAGACTTTCCCCGCGCTGGTATGGGGCCACCAGTTCGAGCACCTATGGATCCGGATGCTCGCATTCCTCCTTGAGCAGTCGAAGATGCTCACAACTGTGGATGTGTTAGTGGGGTGGCATGTTTGCTGGCGTTGACCTCCAGGCAATGCCTCTGTTGTACCACCAAAAGCACCAGTTTGAGCCTCAGCTTTTCCTCGACAGCTGTTGTGTGATCTGAAGAATGGCAGAAGAGGTACTGCTTAGAGACGGAAACACCCCTGCTGGAACAACCTCTCCCTTTTACTCTCCCATTACCACTGCATCCACCACTACCTCAGGGCTTGAGAGTCCTGAAAGGGCTGTTGCTGGAAATACCAGGCTTGGAGGAGGTATAGATGGCTTTGCCCTGCCTCTGGCCTACTGCGTACAGAACGCAGACCTAGGTGTTGAAGCCTGTAAGGAACCCATCACTTTGGCAGCCTGTATGTTCTTCACTTTTTCTAGCTTCAGATCGACTTGCGGGCTCATCAGATGCTCCCCAACTAAGGGCACCTTAAGCAGATGCTCAGATATGGCCTAAAGCCAGAGACCTCTATGGCAGGACACGGAGGTTCAACTCAGATGAGGCAATATCGGCTGAGGCCAGCACATATCTGACATTAGCGTTTGAAAAGATCCTGCCTCCAGTTCAGTCTTGCGATGGGCCGGGAGGGGGGCGGGGGGGGGGGGTGACTAGCGCCTCCAGCTCCTTCCACTGATGAGGTGTACATGGGGCGTCCCCTGAAAAAATGCTTGATTCTCCATTGTGTGTCCAGCCCCAAAACCACAGCTTACCAGCTGCATGGATCTTCTTACTCTGCTCGTCTGTGGGGGGCAGATGGGGGGGGCATCTGTTGTCGCGGAGGCTCTTTTACTGAAGGTAAGACCCCCAGGGAGTCAGGTGGGGCCTGGCCCCCGACGTACACCAGGTTGTCGAGAGCTGCTTTATACTTCTTTTCCTCCCAGGGGATCATAACTCTAGCCTTCACCGGATAGCTGAGGTTCTCTCAAGATCCTGAGCATCCCGCGGAGCACATGGAGGGACTCAACAGACCTCTGCATCTTGGACAACGTCCCCACTAAGGAGTTCTCTTTCTCTTGCACCGCGCAAAACACATGTTGGCTGAAAGTCTGAATAACTGTGATGGTTGAGAATCATTGAAGAATTATACAGGGATGTGGATTATTTGTATAATGAATGTTAAGAAAAGCTTGAAAAAAGAAATGACAATGGAACAGAATCTATGAGAATTATACGATTTGGAATACTTATGATACTGTGATAGCTCCCTACGAGAACCTCTGTATAGAACCCCTTAAAATAAGCATACGTGATTCCATCACATATCCTCTGCCACGTCATGCATGGATGCACACTGTCGAAAGCAGGGATCACGAACATCCGTATTCTTCTCTGCATTTATCTTATCCAAAGGCCACAGTCAACCCATGGTACACACCATACGACCTGGGAGACCCACCCCCATCATCTCATGCTTGGCCAGGGCAATCAAAGAGGTAAAATAAACTCCGGAATACCACTTCTGAACAATACTTGATGCGTCTTTCAGGGACGTCTGGTCACACACCTTCCTAGTCCTACACATGTTGTGCAACACCCTTAAGAACAACAAGTAACCCACCTGCCATCTGAGGTCATCCGAATGAGTGCCACTTCTGCTGGAGTGCCCACAAAGGCCCCAGTGGCACCTGCGGTCATGCCAATCAATGCCTTCATGAGAAAGTTGGGCGGAGTGCCATCTGCCTTGGTGAGCTTCTCAAACAGGATGGTGTAGATACCCAGGCGTGTAGTGGTGTAAGTGGCCTGCCGCAGTAAACCTGCTGAGAGCCTGAGAAGGAGCAGTCCAGTCAGTAAAGGAAGAACAGGGTACAGCAAGCAGTGCCATGTGGGAGCAAACACAATCAAACCCTAACCTCTAGGCACAAGACACAGGAACTTGCCACGTGACTCATAACACTGTGAATATATTTAGTACGCCGCCTCTAGATAGATTATATATTATATTTATACACACAGCCACACACACACACATATACATACATAAATAACCAGTCTGCTTTTCCATAAAAAGTGTGTTTTTTGGTTTGCTAATAACTTTGCCCATGTTTGACGAATCTTCAAAAAACTTCACGGAAAAATAGTTCATCCGCCCCAGCTCCTTTCTGGAACGTTTTGGGGTGACCCATCAAGCAGGTGCCGAGAAAAACAGGGGGCCCCAAAATGCAAAATCCCAATGCATTTACCATAGACTTCCTTAGACAAAGCTAGAGCAAAAACTGCTGAAAGGAATTACACAAATGTGGCTGGTAGCTAGATCTTAGTCTGCAGATTGTGCTTTTTGTGATTTGGTGTAAATCAGTTCACTAGTTTTTGAGAAATGAAGGGCAAAACAATCCCGGCCCCGGCGTGGCCCTTCCTCCCCGACTCACCAAAAGACATCTTGCAACCAATGGATTAGGAAAAACTGCTCTTGGCATTTTCTGTGACTGAACCCATCAGCGTTCTCTTGGGGATGTTGCCTCCAGGCTGCCCCCAGGCGAGGCCACCGCATTGAGCACGGCTCATTCTCCCACAGAATCATATCATTTGAACATTGGCACATCGACAGCTCACCACAACACACCAGGCTGACCACCTCGGTCAACCGCTATGTCTTTAGAGGCATATGACGGCTGACCTCTGTAAAAAGCGGAGATGGTATGTCTAGGCATAGTCTGTTTTCAGAGTACTTTGCAAAAGTCATGTTAGAACCACCCCCCAACAAGACCAGACACAGTAAAAGTACACTCCAGTTTGTGTGAATATTTTGTTTTAAAGACCCCAGAAGGTACCAGTCCGATACATCTCTCTGAATGAACATCAATAAGCATTGTGGGGGTTCTTGTTGAGGAGGATTCCCTCTGCCCTATGTTTGCCAGAGCTCGTCTTACCCGGTGTAAATGCCACGCAGCCCCTCGTTCCGCAGGATGCTGCCCACCGCGTGGAAGCTGGTCTTGTACTCCCTCACCTTTGCGCCTTCCCCGCTGAGCTGCATGCGGTTCTTCACCAAGTCCAGCGGCTGCACAAAGACGGTGGCGGCCATCCTGTGTCAGAGAGATGGAGAGAAGGAAGAGTCAGAGATGACAGAGAACAAGGCCTGAAGTGGAGCAAACATAGGAATCCAGCAGGCCTGTCCCAGAGAGCTGTAGGTGGCCTGTGGCACCTGAGGACAGGCAGGACCTGGGATTCTGCAGGCATCTCTTAAGAATGGTATGACATGTATGTGTACAGAAGGGAAAGCCCAGGCCCCTCCTGACGTGTCCGTAGACCTGAGGTGTAATGAAGGTGTGTGAATATGGGGGGTGTGGGGAGTGAATGTATCATTGCGGGATCACACGACGGACTGGGACAAGAACAGTGTTCATGGTGCTGAACTGCCAACCACATGTTGAGTCGGTCTCTCTTAGGACCAGGTGTTGTTTGATTGCCTAATTTTGGATCGCTGGTGTCCAGTGGCCGCCAGACTAGAGAGTGGAGCACTGCGTAAAAGGATGGAGGTGTAAGGCTGCACGAGGACCCCATAGACAGATGCCCGTTTTCTCATCCTACTTTCACCACTTGATTAAACTTTGTGCGATTTGGGGATTTTTTTCTATCTGTCCCCAAAGAGTTATTAAAAAACACTACACCAAGTTTATCTCACAGACTGTATGGAAATAACAAGCATTGGAAATGCAATAGGTCTCGCAGCATTAGAGTTAGTGCTTTTAGAATTGTTTATGGGTTTTTTTGGTAAATGTTTAGCATTTTTGTTTCCTGTAGCCAATGCTAAAGAATTACAAATAAAAAAAGCCATAAACATTTCTAAAAGCTCTAACTGAAATGGTCTGAGACCTATTGCACTGTGTGAGGGTGAGGTGTTGAGGGTGAGTGAGGGTGAGGGTGAGTGAGGGTGAGGTGTTGAGGGTGAGTGAGAGTGAGGGTGAGTGAGAGTGAGAGTGAGGGTGAGGGTGAGGTATTTGTGTTCATCAGTAGCTAGTGTTGTGCAACTCAGACATTATTAGAACAGTGCTAAAGACTAAGTATACCTGTGGTGCGCTGGAAATGCCTGTAAGGGGAAAACAAATTGTAGTACATATTACAGGTATACGTATCCAAACACTGAATGCCAAATTACTTCATAAAATTCGATAGTGACTGTACAAGTGTATCAATAAGAATAAAGCAGGTACTGGAAACCGTGATGGCTTAGTGCCTAAAGTGAGCTAGGGTGATTATCCAAGCCCCTTGTGAAAAAACATGGCTTAAAACCTTAAAAACAGCAGACAATAAATAGTGCGAGACTCACCTAATGGTCTCAATGATCCAGGTATCAACAGTTCCTGGCAGTCAACACATCAGGCTAGGTCTCCCTTAAAAATGGAGCTATGTAGAAAGGGGAGTAAAGAATCCGATATGATGCAGTCTAGTGTTATCTCCACCTTGTGTGTGTAAGCTAGCTGGAGGTTTCGGGAAACATCGCCCCAATGAATTGTTTAATGAGAGCGACCTTTGACTGAGTAACCTGAAAAGGTTATGAAGGATTACTCTAAAAAAATTGCTCTAAAAATGGCACTTGGCTGAGGGTATGCTGCTCGTATGTTTCTATAACAATGTACATTATCGGGCGAGTCCGGCATGGTTAGGCTCTTATTGAGGGAACCGGTTGTCATGTGGCGGTGCTAGCTGTGCGTGTCACAATCTGATTATATGGCCGCAGATTATGTGTATGCGAAGACACTCCCACCGGTATATCCCTCTGACCTGGCTTGTGGCGTCTAGGTGGACGACAGGGCAGGCGGCAAGTTGTTGGTGTCTAACAAGTACTACAGAGGCTGTCCTCGATTGTATACTCGCAAGAGCTCGCTAAAGCGTCTCGTAGTTGGCCACACTGGCGGTATGGTGCGGTAGCAACTCGCGCCCGTGTCTCTAGAAGTGCCATTAATACATGGTATCGTTGCAGCCTCAGTAGAGGCGACTATGCCGGTAGTGCTTAAAGAACCTGTATCTTATAGCGGGCCAGCTGGTCTGCGTGCGTTCTCTGCAGTGATGTTCCAGACAACCGCATCGAAACCTGAAACATGTTGGGCGTGCATTCGCGGGCCAATCCTCACCTTAAAAAATCTGTATCAAGTGGGGCGCACAGTTTACTTACGTATCGTAGTCCTGTGTGGCTCATTACGACCTACCCCCACTGCCGGGTCCGGGGGGTGCCCGAATGTTGTGGTGGCGGCCATTAAATGAGCGTGAGCATCATGTGACCGGAGTAAGTTGTGTACCCGATCACATGTGAAGCTTGAGTTACGGCGGCATCCATTACAGAGTGGAGTTAATTAGCCTGAGTGTCAGTATTGGTTCTATTGGGCAGGGGAATGCTCCAATAATAGTTACATCACCATGAGATTGTAGAGCATATATTTACTACGAGCATTAAAACGGTTTATAAGGAATGTGCAAATGCTGTGTAAAAAATGTGTGAAAATACCGCCAAGGCCACAAAAGGATCTAGCGGAGGGAGGGAAATGTTTAATATGTGGTGAAGTGTACAAACAGCGAGTTGCCTAGCCAATGGTAAGGGAATCGTTGTGAACACACATCTTGTATGCGACACGGCGATTGGTTAGGTTTCACAGTAGGGGCGAGCGGGCGGGCAGAGAGAGTGAGGGGGCGGAGCGGGGGTGTGGGAGGAGTGCGGCTGGCTGCCTGATAGAGTGGAGAGCGGGCGGGCAGAGAGAGTGAGGGGGCGGAGCGGGGGTGTGGGAGGAGTGCGGGAACAGACGGGAGGGGAGGAGAGTAGGAGGAGGAGTAGGGGAGGCACGGCCTAGCGGCCGTGCAATCAAGAAGTGAGGGGGCGGGAGAGTAGGCAAGGCAGGCGGCTGGGGCCATGTGCACGCGCTTTTAAGCTCAATGCGCATGCGCATTGAGCTTAAAAGTCACGGGCACTGCAAGGAATCGCCACGATTCCTTGCAAGTTGGATAAAGAGTCGATGAGCCCCCATAGTCTCGCTTGCTCGATGCGCATGCGCATCGACAGGCGAGACCTAAAAACTACTAACTACTTTCGAAAGACTTTGCAAACAGAAGTCCTTTGGTGCCATGTGTTTGATTGTACACAGATTTTGTCAGCATAGTGGAGCTCGCCAGGCCTATTACAAGCTAGAGAAACAAGCATGTGCAATGCAATAGGTCTCACATATGTAAGAGTTAGAGCTATTGGTATTGTAAATGACAATGGCTTTTAGCTATGTCTTTTGGTTTATAGTGGAGTGGATGTATGTTTGTAGTGGAATTGTGTGGTTTGAATTGGAATGGTTTGTTGTGGAATTGTCTGGGGTGGGTTTGTTTGGAGTGTAGTGTATTTGTGTAGTGGAATTATGTAACATGGTGAAGAGATGGGGTGAGAGCTGCACAGAATAGATAGAAATGAAGATAGAGAGGAGTAGACAGTTTGTGCAGAAAGTGGGAAATGAATTCTAGAGGAGCAGAAAGAGTGTGTGAGAGAGAATGAAGAGGAAAGTAGGCTACAGACGCATAAAGAGTGGACGCAGAAGAGACCCTTAGAGGCTGAAGAGAGCATGGGTTTGAGGGATGGAAATGTTGAAAAGGCATGGGAAAGAAATGGTGCTTGAAGATCTGAAGTGAACTAATATGAGAGGGGCGAGAAGAGTGCGCGAGAGCAAGAGAGAGAAGGATGAGAAGAAGGGGCACCCAGAGAATGGGGGAGGCAAGAGGTCGACTTTTGCAAAGTGAGAGGTGTTACAGGAAGGTAGTATGTGTGAGCAGGCAGTATAGAGAGGAGATGGGGAGTGGGAGGGAGGGAGGGAGGGAGGGAGGCTAGGATGAGAGGGGGTAGTGGAATTGCGAGATGAGAGGGGTAGTGGCAGTGTGATAAGAGCTGCAGTGGGTGTGTGGGGGAGAGATGACAGGGTTGGTGCGTGACTGTGTGGCGTTGAATGAAGTTATGCTTACTGGAGTAACGGGTCGTGGTGTGAAGTGCATTTATGTGGATTGCTGGGATGTGGTATAGATTGTAGTTTTGTGGGGTGTTTTTATGTTGTATTGAGTTGAGTGTACATATGTGGGGTTTAATTATGTTGCACTGAGTATTATTATGTGGAGTGTATTTATGTTGTGTGATGCTGAGGTGGTGGTGCTGCAATGTGCGGAGGTGATGCTCAGGAGGTGCTGAGTGATGTTGAGTTGGTGCTGTGCTGAGGTGATGCTACACGGTGGTGCTTCGCTGATGCTGAAGTGGTGCTAGGATGATGCTGAAGTGGTGCTGGGATGGTGCTGAAGTGGTGGTGGGGTGGTGCTGAAGTAGTGGTGGGGTGGTGCTGAAGTGGTGGTGGGGTGGTGCTGAAGTAGTGGTGGGGTGGTGCTGAAGTGGTAGTGGGATGTGCTGAAGTGGTGGTGGGGTAGTGCTGAAGTGGTGGTGGGGTGGTGGGATGGTGCTGAATTGGTGGTGGGATGGGGCTGCGCTGATACAGAGGTGGGGCTGCACTGGTGCAGAAGTGGTGCTGGGATGGTGCTGAAGTGGTGCTGCGCTAATGCAGAGGTGGAGCTGCGCAGGTGCAGTGATGCCGAGGCGGTGTTGTGGTGATGCTGAAATGGTGCTGTGCTGAGGTGGTGCTGTGGCCGAGTGATGCTCATTTAACATTTAGAAATTGCTGAGAATTATAACGTGGAAATTTGAAACATCCTTCATTTACGTATTGTAAATCGCCTAACTGCATGGAGAAGCTAACCTAGTGACAAGTAATGCTGATGGAGAACAATGAGATTAGGACTACAAAGGTTGCGCTACTTGGCATATCAACTGCGCGGGAACTTACAGCCAATCAGAAAATATTGGTCAAACACTTCACGTTTGTCCCGAAGCGTCACACCACAGAAAAGGTACCGCATGTGCCACTTGGGGCTCTTCTAACACGTTATAGCACCACATTACATTATGATAGGTCTGTCTCTGCCATTTGAAATTTTAGAATAAAAAAAACCAAGCCCTCTTTAGGTGTGCCTTTCAATGACCCTTGAAGATGCATTATAGGTGCATCCACCAGACTTTGGAACTCGCTTCCACTGAGGTTAAAAGAGGAGAGACATCTGTTGGCCTTCAGGAAGGTGTTAAAAACGTGGCTTTTTAATCTCAAATGTGGTTTTAAAACTCTTCGATATCCCTTGTCTTTTGAGCTAGCGCCTTGATACCTTCAGGTGAATGTTTCGCGCTTTATATATTTCTTTTTCATTTCATTTAACCTTCATAACCCACCAACCTAAAAATCAAACAAGACAGGACGAATCTAACCAAGAACAGGTATTTGGGCTTCTGTTGGTTTCAAATACTTCCTGGTTTTCCCGCCTCATCCAGAATCAAGCAGAAGTGAGAAACATGCAGTAAAACATCCATCTAGACACGCAAACAATAGATCAGGGCGCGTGAAGCTGCATATTGAGAAAGAGCCCCTCCTGGGTAAGACAGCCTGAACAGCGGGCAGTGAAGTGCTGGGCATCAGGATGGAGGCTCATGGCGGCTGAAGGCCTTCCTTCCCCTGCTCTTTCCATTCAATGCCAGGCGTCAGGCATGCAGGTAAGTGGTAGAACTTCGCAATAACACAGTGTCCTCATAGTACTGACCTCGACGTATTATCTTAAGACACTGCAACGAATAAACAGGGTTTGAGCTTTTACTGAAGGTAGATCTTCCAATGACTCGGTGTCTTCGTATTTTAATTAAGAATATTAAAATGATTAAGACCCGCAGATCAGTGGTTTGGTCACTTTAAAACAGAGTTGAAAATATGCAAAGCATCCTATGTGGAACACTTGCACAATTACTGTGCAAACAAACGTGTCCTCGTTGTGCCCGGAGCATGTAATCCCGCCTTCCCTGCAGTATGTACGACCTGAGGAGGCTTTACATTACAGCTCACCTCAGACTCAGGAGGACATTTTGCAGGCCTGTGCTGCTGTCACGAGTACGCCTTTCGTTCAGATCACAAGCTTCTTATGCATCTCTCTGCCTGTGATCCATGTTCCTGCACACAAGGAGCGTGCAGTAATCACTGCACGGGCTGCAAATAACGTTTGCATGTTCTTAAAAAATGTATCTAGCAGTGTCTCTGCATCCCAAGGAGTGACAGGCGGGTGGTGGGGGGAGGGGGGGGGAGGCGACGTCACAGACTTGCACCGAGCATGAAACAATGCAATAAAAAAAAAAATTACATTTAAAAAATAGAGGTCCACCAAATAACAGATAAGCTATCTAAGTGTAACGAAACTGTACTTGGCCGGTGCTCTTCTGGAAAAAACACAGAAGTGACGTATCGCTGCCTAAACCAGTTACGAGGCAGCACAAAAGACCAACAGCGCACTGAACAAATGGTAAGCAGCAGGCGGGAGCTACGTCCTTTACTGAAAGCGACAGGTCTTGCAGACAGCGCAAGCGCAGCCATGGCTCGACCTAAAAATGCAATGAATAACTATGTAGTGCTCTTCAAACCCAAACGCCCTACCAGGTAGGGCAGCAGTTCTTAACCTTTTCACTCCCGTGGACCCTCACTGAATCATTATTGGAATCTGGGGACCTCCACTAAGTCAATATTGGAATCCGGGGCCCCGGTTTGGACAATTTAGATGATCTGAAACTCAAAGAAAATAAAACAAAATTACAGAAAAAATCATTCATCAAACAAATACTTAAAAGATTGAATATTTTATTTAATTCACAAACGGCCAAAGGCCACCCACTGTCTAAACTATATTCTGTTTGATGCACTTGTGCTGGTCCCACAAATCAGTTTGAGGATAGCAATTACATTTTTTGCCTCCAATTTCAAATTCCTTCATATTACAGAACATTTGAAAATGTTCAATCTTACATTTTGCATCTTTATTTATATAAACTTTATTAATCTGTTAATATTTTAGTTTTTAAGCAGCCGAGGGCCCCCTGCGTAGGTGTTGTGCATCCCTAGGGGTCACCAGACCACTGCGCTAGGGTGTCTGTGCGCTGTCAGAAGTCACTGGCACTCCTCCTGCCGACTCAGTCATGATTATCTGGCTCCCAGTATGCTGCAACTAATGGGCATCTTGAGTAGTATACATCTTAGTATCCGGGACTCAGCATACCACCAGAACACCTGCGCCCAAAAAGACTTTATTCCAGCCTCGTTGGCCTGTGCGTGTATTCACGCCCTGGAGTGGTGTCACCACAAAACTAGGAACCACCTTCAAACTTTACAACCAAAGACCCATCTGCTTGATTCCAAGCACGTCCAGGCAACTGGACTGTTTCCACATTACTCACCTCAGATCTGTACTAAAAAGATGAAACTCTTGCAGACCTCATTCCATATTTGTCCCCTTGGACGGATCATGAAAGCCTCGGTGGTCTTCATGAAGACACCTGGGCCTCCTTGAGGACCACATCTCTCTTCAGCCTTTCACAAACTGGACCATGCAGGGCTTCTGAAGCATTACATTTGGGGAACAGAAGAATCCTTCTAGTATTTACCTTTGACATGAACAGAGGGACAATTTTCCAACTAGAATCATAACACCTGCTGTTCCCATTGGCACAACTCTGGACCAGCTTGTCGGCCAACCTGTTCTTTCAATCTTATATATCACCGCACACGTTTATCCACGTCACAGGAGCTCCATATTAAATACCTCAAACTTCCAGCTGCCTTTTGAGTTTCACTGCTATCCATAAACCCTTGCACACCGACATACATTGAACAGATGAGCCATTTGTACCATCACTCTTCCAGCTGTTGCAATCTCCCTCTTACCTCCTCTCAGATACGGGATGGAAGATGGTTCCATGGTTAAGACACCAAGTGGCTTCTGTCATAGTCCGGCTGAATCTCAGCCACAACATTTAGAACTCGGCTTACTATCCATCTCTAGGCCTTAGAAACAGAGATATCCAATTAACTGCTGAGAAAGTCCATTCACTGGTTTCTCAACTCAATACACCACAGCTCTGTGTTTTGTTCATCCACACCTGTATGAACTGCTTGGGGTTTCCAACCAGCGGCTGTGATCTGCATTTAAAACTACGGTCTGAGGGTGTTGACGAGCATCTCTTTTAGGCCACTCCCTCTCATCGAGAATTGAACAGATCTTTGCATGGAGTCATTCGATTTGTGGAACAGAGTGGCTGCCTAGAATATTTTTCACTAGTAGCGCAATATACAAGCACAATGGAAGTTAAGGTGGTTGTTATTAAATTATTGTATACAATTTGCACATTGGTGAATGAATGCACAGAAAGTCTTGATATGCATGTCTGGTGTCACTTTCCCCTCTCCACTAGAAGAGGGTGTCAACCCCAGTTGTACTGCAGATTTTCCTGGGTGGCAATCATCCCCATAAATAAAGATTCCTTCATGTGAGTCCCTCTGCTATGCTGCTCATCTAAAAGGGTTTACGCTTCTTGAACGAATACATTCCACCAAAAGTGACCATTCCTGGTAAAAGATGGCATCACTCCCAACATTTTTTCACATCTTAGATATACAAGCTTACCCTTGACATTCAACTTATATTTTAAGCCAAAGTTGAACAAACTGCCAAGTCTTACAACCACCAACTCAACTCTCAGAAGAAATTAAGTATTCTGCCACCACGCTGCTTAGAGTTAGTTCTGTCTTTCTTCGGTCTCAGTAATAGACTTGGATGACAAAACTCAAACGGAATTGGTTCAACGAAAAGCTGCATTAACCTGGGCTGCCTGCTTCGCACCTGGATCTTGAATGCTCAACCGCATTTGCTGGTTCTCAAAGAGCAGCACAATTGATAGAGTGTTCACGGTCTGGAATCTCCTGGAGCCAGAATCTAATTCAGATCATTGTTTCTTTCACATAAAGGTCAGAAGACCCCAACCTCGCTGCCTTGATCAACATCTCAGGAGGTTCAAGAACTCTTGAAGACTAGAAAAACTCCCAATCTGTCACAGAACAAGGTAATTGCAAGAAACTTAAAAACACTCCCACCAAACCTTTGTACGTACTCCACCTACCCTCATCAACTTCTTTACAGCTCTGAACAGTTTAATCTTTGCCAATCTTACAGAATCTTTCTCTGTGATCTACCCTATGTAAGGAGACAGATCTGAAGAATATTTGTGCTGTTTTTATTGGTACTTGAGCTGAGGAGTCCAGAAATAGACGAGCCTGGAGTTAAGGCCTCCAGAACTGGCAACACTTGAGATAAGCCCCCTAAACTGCCCATGATGTACAGACTTGGGCCTTCAAACCCAGGCGCTATGCTCTAAATAATGATGTAATATTCAAAGTGAGACTTCAATGGTACCATATTTTGTTTCATACAATTTTTACAGGTACATATCTAAAAGACAAATTATAACAGGCAAAACAATAAACAGCAGATGGATTAGATAGAGGTGACAAGAAAAAATATTACCGCTCAGACATTATGGCTCACAGGGTGATGTAGACATTATAACTCAGTTTAGGACCCAAGAAGACAACCCCTGTGTCCCTTCGTCCTTACCTTAACAACAATTTTCAATACATCCCCATTCAAGCTCTGAAATCTTCACTTGCTCTGCCATGCATCTGGATTCTTACAATGTAATGGTTCTTGTGCCAATAGCCATACGTTCAAGTCATACAACCAACTGTAGTAGGACAACCCCACGTCTTATAGCCGGCGATTTGCAATACTTCTCTTTGCAAGAAGTAGGGATACCGCCATTATTTTATATCTCATATTTTTTCTTTTTGGGGCTTGGGTGGAGACCCAGAACACATGGCTTTTGCAACAAAGTTATTGTTCCCCCAAGTGAAGCCCTGAACACTCCCTCCAGAGGACACATCCAGAGCACATCTATGAAATCAGCATATCTTGCTGTATCGGAGCGAGCTAGGTACATTTTACTTATGATAAACGGAGTCCGGAGGAACTTGTATTGCCTGATAAAGAATATTAACATGCACGCCTCAGTGTTCATAGGACTGGAAATCAAAGTCAGGTGATGTGTGTGCCCAAACTGATGAAAGAACAGGCCGCAGTAACACCCGGAAACAGATTAACAAATTCACCTTTCAATGGAGGCTGCCCATGAATTCCACATTTGGAGACATTTTTGAAAGTTTTTACAAGAAAGAACACGAGGTAATGGTAGAACGTCATCCTGCGCAGTTGGGAAAACATAACCACCCACCAACCCAGCCTCCGATCAACTAAAACACTTGGCTCAAAACCTTGGACTAGCCTGCACAAAGGACAATGTGAATTTGATCCTCTCGGGGCCTCCAATACTTAACGATATTAACATGATACACAGTCTCTTACCCAAACAAAAGATTGGGACACTCACAGAACTAGATTGCGACCATTTTACAAGGGGTAATAATGGCAGAATATTTGAGATTCAACGAGGCCCCTCAAGGACTCAAAGCGTCCAACGTCCCTCATATATTCCCACAGGACCCAACATTCAGAAAAGACTGGTCGCTGATTGCATAGCACTGCACTCGAGATTGGCTTATTCTGATAATTAAGACTGCCAAGAGATTATCCAAGGCATTAGCAGTAAAAATACAAACTAACAAAAGTCACCTCAGCACAACAATAAAAATCACTACTTACAAAAGAGGCTAGAAGAAATCAACAACGAGATGACAGAATATAAAAAGGTAAAAACTTCAAAAGTATGTAAAACGACTCATGAAAAGGTCTATTTATATTCTGCACCAGATTACACGAGAGGAGAAGAAGAATGGCAAGTTAAACACAGTCAACAGGGGGAGGTTTCTCAGATACAGAAGGTGGAGAAGCAGGAAAGAACAACGGGGCAGACTGAGAGGAAGAAACAGGGGGAGACCATGGGGGCAGCTTTTGGCCAATTTTCCTAACTTTCCAAATATGTTTTTCTTAAATCCATCCCCTTCTCCCACCACCACAACTGGGGCACACCTTTCAACCAACAGATGCCCCAGAGATTCTCGCAAAATAATACTTACTTTTTCAGGAAGATGACAGGGATGCAGAGGCAGGAAGAAGAAAAACGTACAAGTCCAATGGCGAAACAGTCAGCCACAAATACAGACAAGGAGCATGACAAGAGATCCAGCACCTGGGACCAGCAATAATACAACCTCATAACAAATTCAACAGAAAGATTTCTGATACCAATATGGTTAATAAGGGACTAGGATTCGTCCCCACTCAGACGCTTGACATATTCAGACTCCATTTTGAGTTAGCTAACTTTTTCAGAAAACTGAGAAATAATTCTTTTGTTTTGGAATAAAGAGAGTATTAGTGACAAAAGTGAGGCAGGCTTATTAAGGAAGAAGCCAACCATCAGCCCCAAATGTCTGCAATTTCAGTTTAGTTCGTAATATTTGAACAAGCAGTAGTCAATGACGCAGAAGTCATACCCAAAAGAAGAAAAATTGTCCACAACATGTCAAGAGAAGAGAAAATGGCACTAGAGGAACTGAGGTCGGACACTCCAGGATAAAACCTGCAGATAAAAGAGGGGGACTTGTATTACAAGTTTCCACAGAACGTAGCAAGGAATGTATCCACCTCTTAAATGACAGAAAGAATTACAAAATCCTCAGTACAGACCCGACACAACACCGGACGAGGGAGATCAACGGCATGATGGAGGAAGTGGAAACAGTTGGGGGGGGGGGGGCGGGGGGGGGGATTTCTAAACAGACTTCTTGACACCCAAAGACCCAAGAACACAATACTTTTACACCCTCCTTAAAATGCACACAAACATAATACCTCCACCGGGAGACATGATAGTTTCTGCAATAGGTTCCATTTAAGAACCTTTGTGGATCTGTGACTTTTTTCTAAAGCCATGGCAGAGAGGGGCTCAACCGATTTAAAGGATACCAGGGATCTTTTCGTCCTCCTGAAAGACATTAGTGCTGACCCAGAAGAAAACCTCCTTATATGCTTAGATATTGAAAGCCTCTGCACAACCCTAACCCAGGAGGAGATACTAGAGGTCATACGTGAAATTCTCTATTCTGCGAACTGGGAATATTCTACCCCACCAGACTTTGTGTGCAAAACTAGCATTAACTAGAAATATTTTTGAGTATGATGGCGCATAATATCTACAAATGTATGGTACTTCCATGTGTGATGCATTTGCCCCAGGTATAGGCAACCTATTTTTGGCTGATTTTGAAAGGAAGTTTATCCAGAGCGACTCAAATCCTTTCAGAACCAACATATTAACCTGGAAGAGCTACATTGACGACATTTTGCTAATTTGGAAAGGTAATATAGATTTGACTACTCCCCTTTCTCCAATGATTAAATAGCTGTAATGCACACCTTAAATTTAGACACACGATCAGCAAGGAGTCTCTGCCATTCTTAGACGTGCAGATCTTCACGGAACAAGGTGTCCTGTACACGGACATACATCACAAACCCACAGATAAAAACAAACCTACTGATATTTGAAAGCTTTCATTCCCAACGCATTGTAGGAGAAATTTCCATATGGGCAATGTTTACGAATAAGAAGCAATAATAGCAGGATCTCTCATTTTAGAACACAGGCAATGACTCTCTCCGGGAAATGGAGGAACACAGCTACCTGGAACAGATTATACAGAAAGCTAAAAAGAGGGCCAGAAACCAGAATAGGGATGCAATTTAGGAAAGAAGATACATGGACAACCACATCACAGACTGATCTATGTCACTGCTTATAACAGACTCAAATCAGGTGGAAAAGATCGGGCAGAAGAACTGGTGTATACTAAACACAAATTCCCTGTCCTGAGAAAAAACTATGATTTCACACAAACGAGCCAAGCTACAGAACGCAAGGCATAGAAAAAGCACACGCGACAACATGAACATATCTTGAAGGCTCAAGTGACCCAGCAGAAGCTGAAATGCGTCTGGCTGCAAACAAGGGTAACAAGCAGAGTCTGGAGGATGCCAGGAGGTCCTAGGCGGGCTTTTGCCCTTGAAAAGGTTAGTGAGAGGGGCTGGGGGTTGTAATAGTCCAAACACCCAAGCAACAGCGGTTTAAGATCTAATCAAAACACTGAATTCTCTCACACTTTGCGTAAAGTGTGACTACAGGGTCGACTCACCTCTAAGGCTCTATGAGACCCGCATATAAGATTAAAAACAAACATGTGGTATGAGCGGGTGATTTTACATGGACAGTAGACAAATTGAAGATACCATATCACCAATATAGAAGGCTGGAATGAAAACCTCAAGGATTTCGAGTTAGAAAAACATTGCCTTGAAGAAAAGGAAAACGTACGCGCATCACTGAGTTGACGGTTTAGTAGCATTCACTGCCTAAGAAAAAGCTCACCAAAAAAAGAAAGACATATATACAATGAATTAATGTTTTAACAAATTACTTCTCAAAAATGTATAGCTTACCAACCAACACAAATATGCAGTATGGTCTGTGAGCACGACATGCAAGTATGAGTAATGCATGAATGATAATGAAACAATAGTGCATGATTCATAGAAACACAAACCATAGTTGGCAGCAGTAGTAGGAATCTATTAATCTTGTTGGTCCTGAAGAAAGCCATTTGAGCATAAAGCATTCAACAAGTGACTGAAACATGTAAACCTTTGATGATGTAGGAGCCCAAAATAATTCTACATACATCGACCCGCCTATTTTAACCTCATCAAATGATCTGGAAAAGAATAAAGGTTTAGAACATTCTGCATTCCTAAAGGCAATTTTAAATCATAAATCCTACCCAAGAAAACACACAAAGTGCTCCGTTATTAATTAACGTTGAGCCTTTCCTAAAGAGTAGAAGTGTGCTCTCTCTCTCAGATTTACAGATTCAATAGATGGGAAGTGGAGCGAACTCCAACTAAACCTTCTCTCTCCGCCTCTCTGGGGCTGTTATAATTTCACACCTTCTCACAATACAAGAGATAATCCCAACAAGACTGAAGCAGAGTCAGCAGAAGAATACAGACCTAACACCCTAACTTACCCTCTGTCAGAGAGAAAGGTCTGCATCACAGGGAGCATTCCCTTTGGGATAGAGGAAGAAAGAAGATGAGGCTTTTGCTACCAGTGGAACTGGCTTAACCACAGTTGCACTTGTCATCAATGGCAGTGGATAAGCAGGAGGAAACTCTTGCGTTGGTGTTTGAAAGGTGGTGCTTGGGGCAGTGACTTGTAAAAAGCTTCAGATCGCCCGCCTGTTTGTAACAGGCGCTTCAACTGCTGTGCAATAAGCTGCCGGGGGGCTAAGTATGGCTTAACACCCTCCCGCCTAGTAAATGCCACTCGGCAACTAGAAGCTGGTTTATCTCGTTCATGTGTGTACGTAGACGGTTGTGTGTCCTGTAACTTGTAAGAACAGGACTTGGGGCCGAGAGCTACACGAAGCACGTCATGCCGTCCCTACACACAAAGGGAATGTCGACAGCTCTGCACCTAGCTTCAAGGCACAATGCTGTGCCCATGACTTACTGACCCTCTTTAATGCAATTATTGCTTAGCAATAAATGTAAAGATTTTCTATGGCAGTAAAATATAAATATTATTTAGGAAAATTGTCATAGTGTATATATGCCCAATGCACCATAACACAGTCTAGTGGCGTCACCCCGAGAATCAGGTTAACGGGAGATTGAATATTCAAGGCATATCGCTGCCACCGCCCCCAACCATAGGTCCTTATAACAGGCTCCCCATTCCTCCTGAGTGCATGCAGTGAAGCACAAAGAGTATTTCTATTACTGTACATAATCCTGCAATGCACACTGCGTGGATTTGAGTGCACTGATAGCATTTCAAACAAGCTCTCACTTATGAAAATGTTAAGCTTTTTCGGCATTAAAGCAGCATAACTAATCTTTAAGAAAAAGAAACAACTGCATACACCGATCATTCACCTCAAACATGCCACAGTGTTGTCCTTATAGCGATGAAGGTTCTTTTACCCGACCCATTGTGATCTTTTTCTTGGTGTTCTTGAACATCTGAGAGTCTACCAAGAGTGCCCCATAGTCTTCTGACATTCCCTAGCAATGCTCCAGGATATGAAGGCTAGAGGGTGCACCCAAAGCGTAGACTTAAGGGCAGAAGAAAGGACCCCCTACCCAAGGAAGAGTGGTGGGTGGCTGCAGGTAATCGAATTTATTGGCACAGGCCTTTCTACTCTCACCCCTAGCAGGGGAAGGATGCCCTGTTAAAATTCATTCAGTTACCCTTAACATGCGTCCTTCACTCCCAGTGTCTGTTGGGGGGCTGTAAGTCATGTATCATGCTTGTGTGTTTTTGCTCATGTTTTGATTTACATGTGGTATGTACACACCAGGTGTGGTATGACTGATGCCCTTTCAAAAGGCATATTGCTTGCTGGAAAACTGCTGTTTCTCATCCACAGGGCAAGAAAATGCTTTCTAGTTCACAGATCAGCCAATGGCTGCACCTCGAAAACGTCCTAAAAAGTTCATCCTGTCTTGCGGTAGTACAAAATAATGTATACAAGAACCGCACCTGAACACAAGATTGATCAGTGCCTCCAACTGCTAATCTACATGAAGATAAGCGGACCAGCCCTCGGAAGGTGTCAATATTCTGTGGCAGTCTGTGGCCTCCAAAGTTTGCGCTCTGCCAAGGGGCGCTTGGAAGTAGCAGAGGCCCAACACAAGGAGTGCATCTTGTCTCTCTTGGAATCAACATTTTGTTGACCAATTAGACCTGTCCTTCCCTCCTCCGTGGAAACCTTTGCGGAAAGTCAGCGAACTTGCTCTCCACTTGTCTGCTTGAGGCAGCCATTTGTGAGCTATGTACTCTTCCTTTAAATGGTCCTTTTAACACCAGAAGCACCACCTTTTAGGTCTTGCATAGACAGCGCTTGCGCTGTCTTTTCGAGACATGCTGTATATACTTTGTGGGCTTAGAGCCCGCCCTTGCTTTTCATTTGTTTCTTCGAGTGTTCTTTAAAAAGCTTTGCTTCTAAGTGGTTAAGCTATCCTATTTGTCCCTCCCAGAAGGCACCTGTTTAGTTTTCGATCACCATTTTGTGACTTGGTGATCCTCCCTTCGTCTCTAGTTCTCCCTCACTCTTTCTCTCGCTCTCCCTCTGGGTGCACCACGCAGACCTGCTTTGTCCCTCCGGCCAAGTATACATTATGCAGCTTTGCAATTTAGGCAGATGCTGGGAATGATTCCCTGGAACCAAAAAATCATATGTTGGGGGCGGAGTGACTGAGCAGTGGGTAGGCCTTAAGAAATGAATTTAATCGCCCACCAGGGATTGGAAGCATTGTAACCCCACTAGAAAACAAGCATTGTAAAAGCCAAAGACACGAGCAAAGGGCAGTCATATTACAGCGTTAGTAATCCATCTTACAATGCTGCCTGACGCCTATAGCGCCGCAGACCAGGTCTGCAAAAAGTGGCATAGGAGAAATCCTGCACCCGTGATTCACACCCCATCAGTCACCTATGTCACCTGAACTATAGCTCCTTTACTGGTCTCGTATCGGGGTTATATCGCAGCGACTAAATGTGCCTTGTCTTTTACTATGCTGCTACTCACTAACCTCCGATTCCAACAGGTAAGTAAAGACTTTATTTTTATAGTTGTGGCTCTGATTCAAAACTTCTTATTATGTGTTAGTAGTGGGTGACCCTGTATCTGAGTTACAAACCGGTTCCCACTTCCCGGAGTGAGACTTCACTGCTCACCTTCAGTGCTGACATGGGACACTGAATCACCAGTGATGAATGAGAGCGACGACGAACCAAAAACCGGCAGAACACCCACAAGCCACAAACAGGCAGAGCGCCAACCAGCCTTAAACAGGCAGAGCGCCCACAAGCCACTAAGAGGCAGAGCGCCCACAAGCCAGAGGCAGAGCGCCCACGAGCCACTAAGAAGCAGAGCGCCCACGAGCCAGAGTGCCTACAAGCCACAAACAGGCAGAGCCCAGGAGGCTGGGCAGCGTTAAAGACTCACAGGATTCAGTTCTGTAATCTCTCCATTGCCTTCCATCTGCCTCGAGTCTCCCTCCAAGCAATGCCACGACTGCAACCTTGCGGCCACAGTGAGCTTTGTGGTGCCTTGTGCTTCGTGGATGAGATACCCACTGATCAATCTTCCATGAGGGGAGCCTGCTTGGGTCCCCCTGCTACAAGAAGAGCTTTCAACCAAAGAATAGGACCTTCCTGCACGGAGAGGAACAGTCATGCTACCCATCATAAAGCGCGTCAAAGGGAGAGTAAGCGCTATTTAAATGTAATTGCAATACAGTACCGCTGCTGCGAGACATGGAGCGACAGTGCTGCTTCAGTATCCGTTCTGTCCATCTTAGAGCAGCTTCAGTAAACAGTACCCTTACACAGAAGCCAAAATCACACTATTTGTCGATAACAGTTTATCCACCCCACCCCAATCTTCTTGTCACAGCAATGTACGGATGACAACTGTTACTCGCAGACAGCACCAAATCCTTGACTGTACAGAGAGACCCCTCAGGGCCAAGCACCAAACAGAATCCTCTCTAACCAGAACAAGGGGGACACTCGAAGTCCAGAGTGATACCAGCCGCTGGAGATCCAGCCTCCTTGGCATGGACAACGCTGGTGAAGCATGGACTCTCTCGCAGCCATCCCGGATGTCTTACACAACCTACACAAGACCCCTCTGGGACAGAGACAACCACCAAACAGAATCCTCTCTAACCGGAACCACGGGGACACTCAAAGTCGATAGTGATACTAGCCGGTGGAGATCCAGCCTCCTTGGCATGAACAACACTGGTGAAGCATGGACTCTCTCGCAGCCATCCCTGATGTCTTACACAACCTACACAAGACCCCTCTGGGACAGAGACAACCACCAAACAGAATCCTCTCTAACCGGAACCAGGGGGACACTCGAAGTCCAAAGTGATACCAGTCGGTGGAGATCCAGCCTCCTTGGCATGAACAACACTGGTGAAGCATGGACTCTCTCGCAGCCATCCCTGATGTCTTACACAACCTACACAAGACCCCTCTGGGACAGAGACAACCACCAAACAGAATCCTCTCTAACCGGAACCAAGGGGACACTCGAAGTCCAGAGTGATACCAGTCGGTGGAGACCCAGAAAATTGGCATGAACAACACTGGTGAAGCATGGACTCTCTCGCAGCCATCCCTGATGTCTTACACAACCTACACAAGACCCCTCTGGGACAGAGACAACCACTAAACAGAATCCTCTCTAACCGGAACCAAGGGGACACTCGAAGTCCAGAGTGATACTAGCCGGTGGAGATACAGCCTCCTTGGCATGGACAACAACGCTGGTGGAACTGCTGAGATGTATGGACTCCTTCACAGCCATCCCTGATGTCTCACACAACCTACACAAGTTCCCTCTAGGACAGGGACAAGCACCCAACAGAGCCCTCTCTGAACAGAACCAAGGGAATACTCTACGTCCACAGTGATACCAGCCAGTGGCGAGCCAGCTTCATGACATGAACAACAGCGCTGGTGCTGAGATGCATGGACTCTTGCAGCCATTGCCTGATGTCTCACACAACCTACACAATACTATACACAATCCAACTTCAAATTGTCCTAAAGAGCCTGTTGTCGGAAGGCCTGCTGTGGATGGGCCTATTGCCAAAGGCTCTCTGGCTCAGAGACCGACCTGTATGGAATTAACTTGACGGATGGTGCAGAAATGAGAGAAGAGTTCCACAATACCAAAAAGGATCATAAACTCCACTTCAAAACCTATGTTTGAAATGAGGGTTTTCCAGCTTTGAATGTAAACCATGCCACACCAATTTGGAGACGTAAATTCATTTTCAAAGTGTTTGCATCAAACTTGAGTTTGATCATCCTAAGTTCAAAAAATGTTGTGGAAAGGCAGCCAGATGGCCTCCAGCATTTTCAAGTAGCTCAAGTAAAGAAATGATCCACCTGTTCTTAATGATCCCATGTTCAAGTAATGAGACCACCTTTGCTGGGTGCTGGACAAAATAAGCAGCCAGAGCAGGAAAATGAAGAGTGACATAAGATTCCTTTCTGGCCACCACAGCACTTGGCGATCCCTGCCCACCAACGGGGGCTTGAGCAGCCTGCGCTTGGTGCCAATTGATGTTGTGTAGACCTTTGCCCATGCCCAGCCAAGGTCTAACCCTCTTCAATCCTTGCCCAAGACCAGCAACTTCAGAGCAGTGCATGTCTGGCTGTCAGGTCTGCATGTGTATATCACACCCAGGACATATGCCCACCATCTCTATCCATCAGCAGGGACTTCTTTGCATGCCACACAGCAAAGGTTGCACTGTATGCCAGAGCTGCGATTAACCTTCTGACATCCCTGTCTATCAGCAGCAAGGTGAGAGCAATTTCTGCCCGATACACACCCAGTGGAAGAGTACGCCTTGCAGGACTACAGGACAGAGGTAGGCCTCCTCATGGCCCCCGCCAGTGACTGATGTCCTCCTTGAACTAAGATGAACTAGAGGCAGTGGAGGCTGCTATGGTATGCTAGTTGGAGGGGTTGGGTCCTGGTGACTGCAAACACAAACAGTGGAACAGATTTCTTCTAATAACCCCAGCTAACAGCAGCCAATCTGTTTGCAGCAACATTAAATCACTACTATTTACCCAATTTAGAGGACCAGCAAAAGCATTGAAATAGGAACAAAAGCAGGTCACATACACTAATCACAGCAACCAGCATTAATATCTAATACCCACACACCAATAAAGCAGCATGCACTGCCGGCACGGCATTGAGCTCTTCTACAGAGTTTGAGATCCAGTTGCATCTCCACATTGTCTACAACAGTCTCCACGCGTCCTTAGCAGGGGGAGGGGTGGGGTCTAGAAGGACAAGTGCTGCACGGACACGGATCTGGATTTACTTTGTTAGTGTTTATTTCAGGTTTAATCTTTACTACCCTGTTTCCAACCGTCTGGAAGACAGAATAGTCCACTTATGTTTGCTGCTCTTTCATCTCTCTTGGCATGAGAAGCTCTGGACAAAGATACAATTAACAAACAGTCATCAACTGTACTAAACACCCAGACACAGAGACCAAGTGCTCGGCCCTCAAACACTGGCACTTCAGAAGACCACAAATGAACCTGTAGGGTCAGCTGGGCGTAAATAAAGCGGGAGCCAGTTAAGACCTGGAAGGATCCCTAACTGATTCACTGAAGGGCGCCAAGGACAAGCTCACATACAACACTTCCCCAAAACATGAGAACCGTCCTATCGTCAAGACCATGGCTAACAGAGGTTGAGCTTCCTTCGGTCTTGGTGGATGCATTTTATTAAAACTGCTGAAAGGTGACGCGTCATCAGTTCTTATTCTCAACAAATACACCGTGCACACCGGCAGAAAGAAAGACCAGAGTCTAATGTTGCTTGTCTCCCTCCGCCAGAACCCCCTAGACAAGAGGAGCCGAGCAGAGCCCCCGGCCTTGGCTACAATGCTCGAGTGAGTGATGGCTTCTATGACTTGTTGATGTATAAACATAAGTTCGCTGCCACAGGAGAAACCACAGGATTACTTTCACATCCACTTTCCCTCTTTCAAGTCCATAAGCAGTTAACGGAGGAACCACTGTCCGACATGAGGCATGGTGACCCGGGAGCAGAGAAGTGATGTGCGCCCATCTAGAACCGTGCATGCCCTCACTGCCTCTTCACTCTTCTGAACCTTGGAGCATCAGCCTGGTCCTTCCATCCCCTTGCATATTCTAGATGTTCAGTCTCCAGCCATTGGTACGACAGCACTTCTTCAGCCTCTGCTCGGACATCTGCACACCAACTCTGATCATCAGTATTTGCAAAAAGTCACTGTCCCTCCAGCGACAGGGAGACGTTTATACTTTAATCTGCGTCTGCAAGCCCTGACCTTTGGAAGACATTAGTTGACAACAGGCAGGCTGCAGAGTTACCACACTGACTGGCTTAGGGTGAGAGGTCCTTCATGAGGCCACCGAGGAGTCTGCAAACATGGTCTGGTACTTAAATGCTAACCTGTGCGACCACATGGAAGTGCCTAAAACAAAATCCAGGTTCGCTGCAGGTAACGGAGGCGGTTCAGAGAAATGGTATCAGCCTGCTGCAATGCCTGGGAGATCTCTCTCCCAAATGCATGAGCGCCACTAGGGCTGCCAAAGATGCATTATGTTTAAGGTTTATAGGTGCTGGGAATTGAACCCTTCCGGCAGAATCATTAGGATGAAAAGTGATTGCGTACGCAGTTGACACCAATCGCTCTTTGCTTCTAAGGGAGCCTCCTCTCAAACGGAGAAGACGCTCAGGGACTTCATGGAAGCGGTCTTCGATTGAATGCATAACATTTGAAAGGTAACGAGGACAAATTGCAAATCTTCTTTTAGGGTCCCACACAGCTAATTGAAAGGAAGCGGTCTGGCCTCCCTCTTTACCACCCCCTCATCTTCAGTAGCTAAAAACCTGAAAGTCAAACTGTACAATGTACAATTTCTGTTACCTCAGATTTCAGCAGTGGTCTGTACCTGCTTTGGTTTGCTCCGGACCCTCTAGAAATGTTTGCACTTACTCCCTGCAGGAAGTCAGTGGTACGTGCGTTGGTCCATTCCAGTATGGACTACGCCAATGCTCTCTACCGGGGGTGTCTGAAGATTTGCTGCATCGCCTCCAGGTTGTGCAAAATGCAGCGGAACGCCTTATTCTGAGACTTCCAAGATGGACGTCGACCACCCCGTTGTTAAGATCTCTTCACTAGCCGCTTACTAAGTAACACAACCTTTTCAAATCCCTGCCTCTGGTTCAGCTTGCTTTGTTTCAAGCCAGCCCTGGCTAACTTGCAGACAGATTCCTCCCTATTGTTCTGCTAGATCCTTGCGGTCAGCGTTGGCAGCTCTGGTGGTAGTGCCTCGAATTAAGTGTATGAAGAAGTAGTTAAGGCGTTCTCAATTCTAGCTGCTGAAGCCTGGAACCAGCTCCCTTTGGACCTCTGGTCCCTTCCTTCGGGGGAAGTCTTCCATAGGAAGATGAAAACTTGGCTATTCTCTTCCGTTTATTAGTGACTTTCCTGGTTATGTTTTGGTATTGGGTCTTTCCTCCAGACTTAGCGCCAGGACACTCAGTTGAGTAGTCATGCTCTTTAGGGAAAAAACATTCATTCATGCAGGACGTCCAGGTCCCGTCCTTAGCACTTGAGGGGAGGAAACATGAGACGCCCCATGTGTTATTAGGAGTAAACACTCTTTGGATCAGCAACAGACATAATAGGATCCAATCACTGGAACTGAACATTTGAATGTAAAGACAGCAATTACTGTGGGGGTGAGGCTTGTTTCACAGGTGGAGCACGCCTATTTTACTGCTAAGAGCTACTCTCTGTTCACGTACATGACCCTCCTGGCGTCAGCACTGAACTCATCGCCCTCTCCATGACTACAGGTCACATCACATTTTTTGCTATGTACAACCTACAAACAAGCTTTGCAAGTACAAAATGCCAACAGTTACTTTGACTGACTGACTTAATTACTATGAAAAGCAGCGAGGCAGCCAGGATGCAATGTAACCGGTTAGCCGGATCGCCACAACAAAGCACAAGCTCCTGTCCCTCACGCACCACCAATGCCTCTGAATGCCTGTCCAGGGGGAGGGGTGCTGTGGAATAAAGAGAAGAACTCCCTTTTGCACCCCAATGATGTGCTTTTGAGTGCAAGCAGACTACCAGACCCAACAATGGCCAAATTGTGTTTATTGAGAGTTGTTTTGTTTAGAACTAAAACAGATGAGATCTGTAGTGCCATAAGATACGTCTTTCAAGAGGGATGTAAGCTTTCTCTTTTTTTAATACATATATGCTGAAGGCATTTTTTGTTTTTCATAAAGCATCTGGGGTCACCGAAGCTCAGACAGATGACATTTTACTCTCCCAACCAACAGAAGGGCGTGTTTGAGTCTTAAAACAGTGCCACCTCGGTGGAAAGGGAGGACAACACCTCTCTCCCCTAAAGTCACCTGAGCAGGTTTTCTTCACAGAATGTGATCTGTCTATAAATGTTCTCTGCATGACCACTTCCACAAGGCAGGAGTGCTAGGGATGTGCCATAACACCTTCTGCATTGACATGGGGTCGTGTGTGTAAGAGGGAACAAGGCATGTGAGTGGAGGGGGGGGGGGGGTGAGCTCTGGAAGCAGGCACATTTTAGGAACCAAGGCTGTGAGAAAGAAAAGCTCCTAGTTGTCAATTCAAACCCCGACCAGCTAGTCGCAGCGTTGTTGAAAAGCACAGTTTATCTCCTGTCTCTTATGAGTGAGCAGAGGTAGAGAGCTCCAGATGGCTCACTAAAGCTCTTGGTAAAAGGGACCTCAGAAACACAGGAGGAGGAGGAGGATTTAGGAGGTGGGGGGAGCAAGTGTCTAGACTCACAATACACCAACACCACACTCCCCTCTTAGCTTAGCGCCATGATGTACCCGTGTTCACCAGTATCACGAGACCCGGTACACAAGTGCATTGAAGTGAAGCCCTTCGCACAAGGGGACTATGCACAGGCCCTGTGCCCCCCTGACAGTGGAGCACTTGCTGGCATGCTGAAGCTCACCTGTTCAGAGGTCTGTGGTGCCCACATGCCAACCTTGCAAGAACAGCTGTGCCTGCTTCACAATCGGCTGCAGCATCTACAAAGCCACCTGACACCCCAACGTGCCTGCCAGACAGGACCATGGCCCCCTGTGGGCTCGAAAATGTGCAGCAGAACAGCGCAGCTGGAATCCCAGATGTGCAAGCCGACCACGACCAGTGGTCAAGCAGTCTGCTCCTGTGCCCTGAGGGGTTGGAAATACACCCAAGTCCACGTGCACAAGCCACACCCCTTCCCCCTAACAGGAGAAGGATACACACCCTCCTCTGAGAACCACATGGTCTTTGTGTAACTCCGAGGCTGCCTGTGCGATCTCGAGAGCTCTCTGCTCTTTTTATAGCACTATGCCTGCAAGTGACAGCTCTGAGCGCTACATTAGTACCCTTGCCACCTCATCAGCATCCTGTAAACCTGACTTCCTTCATCTCATCTGTAACTACCTGCCTGGCACCCACCCAATGCAACCACACTCTACGCAGGAATCCCAGCCAAACACCTACGACGACTACAACGCATCCAAAACGCCCCCGCCCGACTGATCGTCAACATCCCCGCCACAGCCACATCACCCCCCACCTGAGAGATCTACAAAGGCTCCCCGTCAACAAGAGGATAACCTTCAAGCTCCTCACCCACGCACACAAGGCACTCCACAACGCCGGACCAGCCTACCTGAACAGCAGACTCCGCTTCCAAACCCCCACCCGCCAGCTCTGCTCCGCCAGCCTCGCCCTCGCCGATGTCCCCCGCATCCAACGAACGACCTCCGGCGGCAGATCCTTCTCCTTCCTTGCCGCCAAGACCTGGAACACCCTCCCTGCCCACATACGCCAGACCCAAGACCTACTCGCCTTCAGAAAACTCCTCAAGACCTGGCTCTTTGAGCAGTAGCAGCACCCCCCCTCTCCATAGCGCCTTGAGACCCTCACAGGTAAGTAGCGCGCTTTACAAGTACTCTGATTGAATGATTGATTGATTGACACCTGTGAACCGCTCACCCACGCCCCTCTTTGTTCTGGCACTCTTCTGTAACACCTCTCTCTTGCACAGAACACTGCAGCTGCACACACAATAATCCCACGCAGAGGTGTCCATGGCTGCCTTGACACGCTTAACACACGCATCCTTCCACACGTTACAGCACTCTTCTCTGTGCCTAAAATAATCTTAAAATATGGAATGCACTAAACACCTCCCTCAAGAGCCCTCTTCAAGAAATGCTTAAAAGGGCCTCCTTCACGTACCTCAACAGCACAGATCTATTATTTCACATCCTGAAGAACAAACTTTATTCAGCATCACTTCCTGCTTCACGGGTTTCCATTTCCAGGTTTAATAACTCGATTTATGTTTTGTTATTTAAAGTTTTGCTTTCTCGCTTGTGTTTTTACTACAATGCTAAAGCATATCCGATTATCACGATCTTGCTGTAAACATCTCGGCCTGTGCCAGCTGCTCCAGCCGGGCTCTGGCCTGCCGCAAGGGACCTTAAAGATGGCACTGCCAGCCTGGAGCAGGGTTGGAGAAGACTTCGTGTGCTAACGCTGCTGGGCTTGCTTTCTAACGGGGCGCAGTTCATTTCTCCAATGAACATACGACCAGGGGGGGCTTGCCTTAGGAACGGGCCCTGTCCTCCAAACTAACAGCCCCTCTGCCCACCATCAAGACACCGACAGGTGCATGGCAAGAAGCGCGACCAAGAGCCAGCTGGGCGGACGGAGGGCAGCGAGTGACCCCGGGAGGAATTCACAAGCGCCTCTCATCCATTTAGTGAAACAACTGCTGGGCAAATGGCTTTATTTTGGGAGTTTTATATAGCGCGAAAACGACACCGTCCGGGCATCACAGCGCTGTAAACAGCAAAACAAGTTAAGCACAAAGGGCGCTCCGTCTGCACCGCCAGCTGCCAGTGGGGGGTGGGGCAGTGCAGAAGGAAGGGACGGGAAAAGGTCAAAGTTGAAAGGCGTTAAAGACTAGGAACGAACTTTTGGTAAAGTCTGCCCGGTGTTAAGGTGTAGGACAGATCAGATCACGCCGGACCCCATCAGCACTTGGAAAGTGACGTGCAGAGTCGATAATTTAGTAGAAAAAACCTCGAGACAGCAGAAAACGAATGAAGAAAAGTGGGCAATATGTACTCATGGTAGCATTGACACCCCAATGCTATTTCTGTACAGCTCCCCCTGACAACGGAGGGCATTCGTCAGCTTTCATGCTTTTATAAACTGCAGTTAGCGAGCTACATGTATATTCTTTTCTATATATCCTTCCTGCTTTTATTAACACCCATTGTTTACTCTTTCAGAAAGCGCCTTGTTGTTTTAGGTCGAGGCGCTGTAACCCTGGTCCCACAACAGCGGCTGATTATACAAACGCTACCCCTTGTTCCCTCCGAGGAGCAGCAGGAGGGGTCCCAGGGCAGGGTCCAGGGCTTGGGAAGTGTACCCGACACTTAGGGGCAGAGGACGGAGAGCACACTGCGCTGGTGGGAAGGGTTCTATCAGAGGGCTGGCTCGACTTTCAAGGGCAGTATTCTGTCCTGGGGGCTGGACATCCAGTGTTGGGGGGGGGGGGGGGTGTTTAGTGGGGCTCTGCATGAGAATGGGTTAGAGACAGTGCACTGTATTCTATGGGGGGGCAGTATATTGTTTTATGTGGAACTGAAGTCTGTAGTTTGGGGTGTTGTGCATGACGTGTTGAGAGGCAGGGTGGTCTTCTTTAGTATAAAGCATTCTAGGGACTATGCAAGCAGTGGTGGGGTTAGGGGGCAGTCTGGTCTTGCAGGGGGCAGTATCCAGGGAGCTGTCTATAGAGTATACAGGAGTAGGCAGGCAGTAGACTGGATCCAGGGTCCCAGTGCATGTAGTATGTCTGTGTAGAGGGGTCAATACAGGCTGTTCTAAGAGTATTGTTTCCGAGGGATCCCTGGGTTTCTTCCTCATGGGCAGTACCTGGGTGCTGTGCACGAAGCACTAGGGCTAGGGGACAGGCTCGTCTTCTAGGAAGCAGGAGACAGGAGAAGGGGGCAGTAGACCGTATCCAGGGTCACCAGTGCATGCAGCACATGTATAGGGGGCAGTATGTACCAGTGCATGCAGCATGTTTGTAGGGGGCAGTAAAGACTGCTCAGGGTGTAGTGTCGCCTTCCCGCTGTGTCCTTGGGGGACAGTCCCCTGGGGGGTGTAAGCGGTATCCTGCTTTGCATGCAGCTTCGAGAAGTAGGGAGGGGGCAGTAGGTACCAGTGCATACAGCATATGTGTAGGGGCAGTAGGTACCAGTGCATGCATGTGCATACGGGCAGTAGGTACCAGTGCATGCATGTGTATAGGGGCAGTAGGTACCAGTGCATGCACGTGTGTAGGGGCAGTAGGTACCAGTGCATACAGCATATGTCTAGGGGCAGTAGGTACCAGTGCATGCAGCATGTGTGTAGGGGCAGTAGGTACCAGTGCATGCAGCATGTGTGTAGGGGCAGTATGTACCAGTGCATGCAGCATGTGTGTAGGGGCAGTAGGTACCAGTGCATGCATGTGTGTAGGGGCAGTAGGTACCAGTGCATACAGCATATGTGTAGGGGCAGTAGGTACCAGTGCATGCAGCATGTGTGTAGGGGCAGTAGGTACCAGTGCATGCAACATGTGTGTAGGGGCAGTAGGTACCAGTGTATGCAGCATGTGTGATGGGGCAGTAGGTACCAGTGCATGCATGCGTGTAGGGGCAGTAGGTACCAGTGCATACAGCATATGTGTAGGGGCAGTAGGTACCAGTGCATGCAGCATGTGTGCAGGGGCAGTAGGTACCAGTGCATGCATGTGTATAGGGGCAGTAGGTACCAGTGCATGCATGTGTGTAGGGGCAGTAGGTACCAGTGCATGCAGCATGCGTGTAGGGGCAGTAGGTACCAGTGCATGCAGCATGTGTGTAGGGGCAGTAGGTACCAGTGCATGCATGCGTGTAGGGGCAGTAGGTACCAGTGCATGCAACATGTGTGTAGGGGCAGTAGGTACCAGTGTATGCAGCATGTGTGATGGGGCAGTAGGTACCAGTGCATGCATGCGTGTAGGGGCAGTAGGTACCAGTGCATGCATGGGTATAGGGGCAGTATGTACCAGTGCATGCATGCGTGTAGGGGCAGTAGGTACCAGTGCATGCAGCATGTGTGTAGGGGCAGTTAAGTGTGCTCAGGAGTGTAATGTAGGCAATACTTGAAATGGAAACATAGAAGTGCAGGTATTTCTTGTTTCTTGGGAAGTGCAGGTACTCTCCCTTCTCAAAATGCAAAGGTGCCAGTCCTCAGTAGCTGCCCATTGAAGGCCCTTGGTGTGGGGCCTTTGGGGCAGTGTCTTCAGGGCGCTGGGGGCAGGATCCGGCCTGGTTTGGGAGTGGGGGCACCCCATCCTGCAGACAGGGCAGGTACCATCATCACATTCACATACTCTAATGTTGAGGGGGTTGGCCGGCACCACAGACTGATGGGGGGGGGGGGGGGGGTAGGGGGACTGGGGCTGGTACCACAGACTCTGATGGGGGGGCAGGTACCACAGACTCTGATGGGGGGCAGGTACCACAGACTGGTGGGGGCTGGGGCAGGTAGTGTCCCGGGGCGCAGGGCCCCCCGCCCCAGCCGCCGGTGTCAGGCTCCCCCTGGGGGTGCCCCGGCCGTGCCTTACCCTGCCAGCCCCCCGAAGAGGAACTTGACGGCCTTGGGGGAGGTCCGGGGCTTCACGCTCTCCGCCGGGGCGCCCATGGTGATGAGGGACAGCGGCAAGGTGACAGCGGCGGGCCATGGAAGGGAGGGGGCGGGGCCGGCGCGGGACCACGCCCCCTGCACAAGGCTCCGCCCCCTGCACGCCCAACGCCATCTTGGAACGGAGCCCTCCCCGCGGCGCGGAGTCGGGGCGCACAGGAAACAAGGAGGGCGTCCACTCTTTATCCAGTGCGGCCCTTCAAAGCCGTACATCCTGGAAAATGTTTATATTTACCTAATGTCGAAGACAGTGTTTTCAATATTATTAGTTAAAATGTAATCAATGATTATCCTTACTGTAACCGTGTTCTGTGTCACCTAAATACTTAATATTACATCGCCTTTAGATGTGCCTCTGCCGACAAGTAAACGGCCTTCCAGTTAGTTCTTCACAACGAGACCAGACCCGTTCCAACATGGCCGACACCGCGGCCAAGCTCCTGCGAGGAGCCCTCTGCCGCGTCCTTCTTCCGAGGAAAGCAGTTTAGCGGGCGCGTGCACCTGAGAGGTGGCGCGCGGCCGCCCATGGAGGGCAAAGGGCTGAATGGGAAAACAGACTCACACGGGGACCAATGGAAGGAGCAGCGCGAGGTCACTGGGAACCAATGGAAGGAGCGCCCGAGGTCGCAGGGCCCTGGAAGAAAGACTCCAAGGGCAACTGTGTTTATTTGTTTGTTTATTGTGAACAGAGATAACCCGAAGGTGCCAGAGCGCTTTACAAGAGAAATATTTCGTTGCATGAAATTTACAGATGGTTTAATGTTAATGTATACAACTATGAATAATTACAAAGGTACAGAATACAAGATGTAGTTCATTGCTGAACAAGAGGTATATTGAGCAGTAAAAAGGTTGAGGTAGTGTAGATGTCTGTGCCTAGAGCTGATTGCAGTGTCTTGGTGTAGTAATGTGTTTACATTAGTAATGTGTTCACTTTTAATGTGCATGCCCTGTTGCCATTGGTTACTTCATCCTTCTGCTCCTTGAGCCTGCATGAGCCTTCTTTGTTACTGTAGGCTTATGGGGTGTTATTATTCAAAGGGGGTTCTATGTCCCTTATGGTTTGTACTGGCATATTTCCTTGGATTATCCAGAGCATGGGTGCTAATAAATTAATTTTAAGAAATCCTCAGAAATTGTCATCTTCAATCACCACACTTAGCTAAGATATCGCTGGAGGAAAAAAACATTCAGGTCCCTTTTGAAAGCCATCAGCGAGGTAGTTGTGCGTAGATTTGGAGGCAGTGAATTCCAAATTCCAGTTATGATTCCCAAGAACGATTGTTCCATCAGGCTTTCCCATTTAGACGACAGGGGTTCCAGAAGCATTGCCTCTGCGTTTCGCAATGGTCTGGAGCCACTTAATAGCATGAGTTTGTCCACCTGGTAACGGGGAGTAAAAAATTAGCTAGCTATTGCGCAAAGATTTTTCAATTCTATTAAGGACACAGAGGCGAGGATTATGCTTCTCTTTCTTTAATATGCTACACACAGCAGTCAATGAAATTTAAGTTGTACCAAAACAAACTACATTTCCCATGATGCTAAACACACATCACTTCCTGCAATAGTCCATAAGACCTGGTCACTCCCGGATATCCTCCTCTTTCTTTGCTTCGAACATAAGTCCATAAATAACTGAAGTCCAACATAACAGCCTCCAACATGGAAGAACAGCCAACAGGAAAGAATTCCTTAACCAGACATGTACTCAGTCAATCTTCTTCTCAGAACGTGGAAGAATGAGAAAAATAATGCCCGTAAAATCTGCATGAACAGACTATAAACATGGGTGGGCAAATATTACAATGCATGTAATACAACCGGGTGGGATAATCCTCGCCTCCGTGTCCTTAATAGAATTGAAAATTCTTGGCGCGATAGCTAGCTAATTTTTTATTCTATTACAGGACCGGAGGCTTCGTATTATGCTAGTTTAACGCTCTTGAAACACCACAGAGGAAATATCACCCACCGGTTTGTAGTAAAACTGTTTGAAAGTAGATTCTGAAGACCAATCAGCTGAATGCATTATATCTTGAATAGTACAGCCTAACATAAAACTCTTAGACGCCATGGCGCCCCAAACAGAATGTGCACCAAACACCTGGGTATCAATACCCGCCTCCTGCATAACATATTTTAACCACCTGGCTATAGTAGCCGCAGTAACAGGTCTGAACGGTCTCTGTAAAGCAATCAATAGTTGCGAAACACCCTGAGGTCTGACATTTTTTGTACATTCTTCATACGCTTTAAGACAATGCACCACACAAAGTTTGGTGTTGCTGGGAAAGGCAAAATAATCAAAACTCTTAGACATAGTCTTGGTCCTGGCCGTAATATTAAAAGAAACCCCCTCCGGGGTGAATACTCTACCTGTAATATCCAGAGCCTTCACATCCGAGGAACGTCGGCAAGCCGACAGACACAACAACATGGCGAGCTTAGCCGAAAGTTGTTTCCTAGACAATAGATCATTATGGGGCCATGCCGCAAGGAAACCGAGCACCTGAGAAACATCCCACAAGGACGCGTATTTTGGTTGAGGCGGATTCGCAACACGAATCCCCTTTAAGAGCTTACATACCATAGGATGCATACCTACCGGCCTCCCATCTATTTGGGAGTGTCCCGCCGAAATCGCGGAACGGAAGTTATTCACAGAACGATAAGCTAAGCCGTCCGGCGCTTTGGAGGAAAGGAAGTTTACAATGCAGGGAAGTTCTGCCCCCACGAGATCCACGTGTTGTTCCACGCACCAACGTACCCAGCCCTTCCAGGCGGAAGCATACCGCTTCCTGGTGGAGGGAGCCCAGGCCTGGTGGATGAAGGCCGAAGCTTGTTCCGAAAACTCTGGCAGCTGCCAACGTTTCCTGAAAGTCTCCAGGCCATCAGTGCTAGATGCCCCGACAATACCATGGGATGCATCTCTCCATGAGGCCCTGGAGCATCGTCGGAGAATACGGGATCCTCCTGGGAAGATCGCAGCACAGCTCCAAGAGGCTCGGGAACCACGGCTGCGACTTCCAAAGGGGAGTCTCTAAAACCAACTCCGCCTTCTGACGTAACACCCGAGAGTACACCCGGGAAATCAGGATGAAGGGGGAAACGCATAATTCAGTGACTGAGACCAGTCTTGAGAGAAAGCATCCGTCGCAAGAGCCAACGGATCCGGCCTCCAACTGAAGAACAGAGGCATCTGACGGTTCAGTCGGGATGCAAACAGATCGATTTGACACATCCCCCATATCCTCTGCAACCATTGAATCACCTGCGGCTGGAGTTGCCAGTCGCTGTAATCCTTCAGGTGGCGAGAGTGCCAATCCGCCACCACATTTGACTGACCCGGAATGTACTCGTCCGTGACCGAAATCTGATGGGCCAGGCAGTAATGCCAGAAATCCTTCGCTATCTCTATTAACATGGAGGATCTTGTGCCCCCTAGTCTGTTGATGTATCGGACTGCCGACACGTTGTCCATCCTGAGCAGGATGCAACAGGACACCTTCTTTGGTGCCAGAGTCCTGACTGCGAACGAACCGGCAAGCAGCTCGAGACAATTTATGTGCAGCTCTAGCTCCTGCAGAGACCACCTGCCGCCGGTGGAAACATTTCCACAATGCGCTCCCCAGCCCCAACGGCTGGCGTCGGACTCTATGACTACCTCTGGAACGGAGCCGAAGACGGCCCGCCCGTTCCAAGCCTCCACGTGACCTAACCACCACTGGAGTTCTTGACGAACTTCCGAAGATAGAGGAACCAGATCCGTGTATGAAAGACCCTCTTGTAGGTGTCGGATCTTCAACCTCTGAAGGGCCCGATAATGAAGAGGACCCGGAAATATTGCTGAACTGAGGATGCCAGGAGGCTCACCACCCTGGCAATAGCGCGTAGCGTCACACTCTGCTTGGACAACAGGATGCGGAACTCTTTCTGAATGTCGCGCAGTTTCGACCGTGGGAGACGCAATTGAGCCCCCAGGGAGTCGATGACGAAACCCAGAAACTCTATTGACTTGGTTGGACAGAGAACCGATTTCTTCTCGTTGATGACAAACCCTAGGTTTTGTAGCGTAACAATGGTCATGTGCAGGTGATGCAACAGCACCTCCTGCGTTTGTGCCATGATTAGGATGTCGTCTAGGTAGACTATCATCCGGAGCACCTGCTCCCTGAGATACGCAATTACCGGCTTCAGCATCTTGGTGAAGCACCATGGAGCTGACGAGAGACCAAAAGGAAGGACCAAATATTCGTACCAGCGATCCCTCCAATGCAACTGCAGAAACCTCCGATGGGGCTGAAAAAACGGAATAGACAGATAGGCGCCCTTCAGGTCCAGACGGACCATCCTGTCCCCTTGTTTCAACAAATCCGTCAACAGATGGATGCCCTCCATCTTGAAGTGTTTGTACACCATATACTGATTGAAGATCTTTAAATTGAGTACCAACCTGTAACCGCCACCTCTCTTCTGTACTAGAAAAATATTGCTGCATAAACCGCGAGGGCCCGCGTTGCAGCGTGCTATCGCGTGTTTCTGCAGCAATTCTCCTATTTCTGAATCGATAAAAGCACACTCTGCTTGGGAAAAAAACAGCTGTCTGGGATACCTGTCTTGCACGGGGACCTGAAAGAAATGCAGATGAAAACCTTGAACAGTCTCCAAGACCCATGCGTCTTGAGACAATTGAACCCAATTGTGAAAGAAATGACGAATACGACCCCCCAGAGGCAACGGGAAAATGTCTGGAGCACTCACCTCCTGATTCTGAGGTTTGGAAACCACCACGGTAAGAGCCTCTGTTAAACCAGCGTTTATTGAATCGCTGCCTGGTAGGGTAGAACGTTTCCCCTCTGGTGGAGTCCCACTCGCCTCTACCACGTCCAAAGTCGCTTCTATGGGGGCCTTGGGATGTCTGACGGCCAAACGAGCGTCCTCGGCCTCGTCCGGCCCTGTGAAAAACACCAGCTTGCAGGGCACACTTGATACCTGATTGCAAAAACACAGTTGATGGACAGAATGCAGAACAATGTCTTACATTCACCCCAGTACAAAGATCTGGGCCTAAATCCATCGTTTTTTTGCACTCCACACCACCCTAGTTCAGACACTGGCTATATGCAAATCAGCCTTGACTCTGTGCCTCATGGGAACAGTCCAGCCCAAACTATGTATGTATGTATGTGTGTTCTTATATAGCGCTCGACTTACCCTAGGGCATCTCGGCGCTTGCCTTGGGAACCCATCCTGGCTTTTCCCTGTGAGATAACCCATACTGGGCATCCCCAAGGTGAAAACCAGGCATCCCGCCGCAGGGGGGCCGTTGTGGAGATTAAGCAAGCTAATGCCCAGAGTTGCAGAGTGTGAACCCGTGATTAGAGTGGGCACCGAAGCGAGAATTATCGAGTCCGTGGACAATTGGGCTCAAGACCCTGCCGCGTCGGGAATTGAACCCTGGTCCCGGGACTGACCTCTGCTTCAGGGTATGCCTCCTCTAACCAGTGAGCCATGTCTTTCCTAGACCGGAATCAAGCATCCAAGGACCGGTTTCTGGCTATCAGCCTTCTTCAAGCAGCAGGATGACCTCTGCGAGCTTGGGTGATTGCTTACTCTACAAGGGCAATCTCTACATTGACTGCTTTGTTTGCTGGAGTACCTATCCTGGATATATGCAGGGTTGCTACCTGAAAGAGTACTCACACCTTCACCAGACTTTGCTGCTAGGATGCAGCCACTAACACTGAGGGAGAGGAGTTTGGCTAACGGCTAGAGCGGTCGACCTCGGACCTGGGGAACCGGGTTCGAGTCTCGGCAACGACGCTCAACATCCTGTGATTCTGGGCATATCATTTAATTTTCCTGTGCCTAACAGAAATAAATGTGGCCATGTCTGAACTGGGGTGGCAGAGTGGGCTAAAGAACGGTGATGGATTAAACCCAGATCATTTGACTGGGTGTGAGTGTTTGATTGATTCAGATGCTCCGTCCATCACCACCCCCTTTTGTACCGCTTTTGGCCGTATCTGACATGCTATGGTAGGATAGAGATGGACCGTAGTACATCTGACAGGCAATGATAGGATAGAGGTGGACCTCGCTGCATCAGATAGGCTATGGTAGGATAGAGATGGACCGTGGTACGCATTGAAAAGTATTTTTCAGAGCAGTATTGATCAGCTGGGATATTTCCCAGCTCTGCTGTTGCTCGCCCTACATGTAACCTTGTTGGCAGCTCTGCAAGATGCCACAGTCCAGAGTGCCCGTCCTTACTGTCCAATAACAGAGCATTTGTCTGCAAGAACTTGTGAACTGGCAGGCTTGCATCTCTGGTTCTGCTGCTCTAGAGCACTTTAGCAAGACATGACTGTGCGGGTGTAGGGAGGTTAACAAATGGAAGCCTCCCTCTGCCGTCGTAATATTGACAGTCATACGAGGATACACTTGATACAAGATACAAGACTGTGCCTGGGTGGTTGCAGACACACAGGTGAGCAACGCGCAAGCAGAACTTTGCTTAATTGGATGCAACCATCTTGTTCCTTTGATAAGGCCCTCAAGGTTCCGGTTCAGGACCTCAAAAGGTTCTCCACAATTCATTTAATATTGTTTTTGTGCCTCAGTTGCTTTGCGTCTTTGTAAACCAGTTAGAACCTGCTTCATAATACAATGTATTAAAAGCACGTATTGTATAAGGAAGCTCTTCTCTTCTGGTGAAGATTAACATTTTTCAAGTAGTTGAGTTGTTCAGGGACAGCCCAAGGGCAGATAAAGTCACATGTGCAACCTTTCACCGCTGCTATTTGTGTACCTGACACCTTTTCTTTGCGGCACTTGCAGTTTTTATTTTTCCATTGTCCCAGCTGCCAACTGCGTTTGTCTAAGCAGCCATCACTGGCTGAAGACGCGAAGATATTCCTCATGTATGACATAGGGCCACCAGCCAGCTGTTCATCCAGCCTCATCCTGCGGTTATTGCTGGTGTGAGAGACTTCCTGCCAGATAGTGTTCTACAGGTGAACTGGTGACTAGTGGCCGATGCTTGGGTTTCCACACCTGGCAAGCAGACCTCTTCGCCGTTAAAGCGAGTGATCCGAAGTAGTCTCATGTCAATCACCAGCATCTCAGGTCTTTTTGCATCCTTCCGGGACGTGTAGTGTTGCATTTAGAAGGGAAGAGCCAAACCTCATGGCAACAGAATGCAGAGAATAAGGAAGGGCCGGATAAGCTATTCATGTCGGCAGCAGCAAAGTTGGTGCTAAATAGGCAACGCAGATCCTCCACTACCCTGGCTTTGGGAGACCTCAATGGGCTGCCTATCAAGGAAAAGGTCCACTTTAAATCACTCTTTTGGTGCACAGAGCGGTACACGATCTGGGCCCAGCCCCACTGCAGGAAAAATGTATCTGGTACCTTCCCAAGAGGCAGCTTCACTCCTCCAGTGCAAGTTTGCTGGCAATTCCTAGATTCAAGCATTCTAGGATGGGGGGAGGGCCTTTAGTGTGGCTGCTGCCCATCTCTGGAACGAGCTACCACAGAGTATTAGACAAATCAACTCCCTAATTGAGTTTAGAAAGAGCCTGAAAACCTGGCTCTTCTCCAAGGCGTGATCCCTCTTCTTCCAGTCTCCTTGGCTCATTCACATGTTGGTTACTCTTCCAGTCTGAGCGCCAGGATACCCGTAGGGTGGCAATATGCGCTATATAAGAACCATTTACATTCCATTAATTACATCGTGAGAGCTCTGTGAACGACACATATCAACGCCCTCAGCCGCACTGCGTGCACCACTTCATCTTCCTTTTTTGAGTGAGGACTCACTGGCATTTTAAGCCGTTCTCCCACGAAGGGGTACAATCTGAGTAAGTGTATCAGAGACAGCCTCAGTTTGGTGCTTAACATCTTTGTAGCAGTTGGAAGGCAAAGAAAACCCTGCTGCGCCACTGACTGGTTTTTTGAGGTGCAGCTCTGGTCTCATTCATTGATCTATTGACAATGTATGTAGTGCTTACCAACGGATCATTGCTTGGTTGATTTAAGTGACTCCACTTGAATAAACCTGTGCACCTGGCCTGTAACTGCACCTAGCCCACCCACCCCCAGGAGCACACGGGGAGGCCAGCTGAAACCCCAAGCGACTCGAGAAGAACACACACAGCAAAGGGGTCCATCACCAGCAGAGCTAGGAAGGACCTCCCTTTGGAATGACCTCAGTCTGCCACCTTCTGTGGTTCAGTCAAGAAAGGTTCAAACCCCACCTCTTCCTTCCATCCTAGACGGCTTCCCTCGCTCCCTAAACTCGCCTTCTGCGATGCGGTGTTTGCTGTATATCGGTATGCCTCTGTAGCCCTAACGTTGGCTAGCTATCCTGTGATTGTCCCCAGAGATCCTTAGCACAGTCTATAGTTTTCCACCCTATAGATCCCCCAGTTCCCCAATAAATGGATTGCAGCGCCGCGCAGGCACTTTCAGTAATGCGCCCTCGCGGGGTAGACAGAGTATGGTCTTAGTGGTGCCTACAAAGTCAACGTTGGCTAGCTATCCTGTGATTGTCCCCAGAGATCCTTAGCACAGTCTATAGTTTTCCACCCTATAGATCCCCCAGTTCCCCAATAAATGGATTGCAGCGCCGCGCAGGCACTTTCAGTAATGCGCCCTCGCGGGGTAGACAGAGTATGGTCTTAGTGGTGCCTACAAAGTCAAGTCATGAGAGTGTTCAAAGCCTTGACCAGTGTTGTGCTCCGGTCCCAAAGGAGGCCATGCTTTAAGGAGGGAGCGCGGCATGGAGACCACGAGTGACATCCCGGGGTGGTGGTCCGCTCATTCACAAGTACGGAGGGCTGTGGGCTGGAACCCTCAATGCTGTTGGGGCTGGTGCTCCATCGTGTGAAGATCTGCAGAGCATTGGGTGTTTTCTAAAATGGATGCTTACCACTGGTTTCAGGTGGCCCACTCCATGAGACAGTGTAGGCTGAGGACTGTGGACTACTAACACTCTCAGCGCAGACAGCTAGGCTGATCCCTTTCTATCCGGGCCCTACACTTGTGTTGTCTTCACCATTGGTACATATTGGGTTTTTTCCTCACCCCAAACCTCCTCCGAAAAGTGTTTTACCTGATCCCTGGCTGCGAAACGCTTGCTCATCTTCATCAACATACCTTACCTTGGACACGTCCCGTCACCAGCAACAATTGCTGACATTTTTTAGGCTTAATTTATTCCAGCGGCTTGTGCCGTTCAATCATGGTTGCTTTAATGACTCACGGTTGCCCGTTTGTGATTGTGATAATGTTTCCATTCATGATAACTTGCATATAGTCATGATTTGCCCGAAATGTAATTATTTGCATTCAAATTTATACTTCTACTCCTGAAGACTATGAATTTGACCAAGTGAGACCTGCATGATTGTTTCTTCAGTTTTTAACCACCCCCACGGTGTGTTATTTTTTACCCCGCTATCTCTCTGGCATTTTAAAGTCCATTTAATTGTAATTTATCCGATTTTTATTTTTAATCTTATGAAATGTATTGTAGTGAGCTTGACTTTTATGATTTTATCTTCTAAAATTGAACAAAGAATATTGATTGCTTGAGTGTCGCCTTGCCCCATTTCTGTTGTATTTACACTCAGGAGTACACAATGTGCAGCAGTGCTTCACAATCCTGACTGAGGTGATGTGGTGTGTTTTACAGGAACTCTGTTTTTTTAAGACTAGTGTAAACTAAGCGTATAGGTGTGTAAGTGTGCTACGCTTTTACTGTCCTTTGTATGACGTGCACAATCTGTTTGTAGTCTCACTGATGACCTGTCCTTCTCCCCACCTGATCTCTTGTCTGGGCCTGATGTCCACTGCCAGCACGCGGCCAACGTGAGGTCACATCCCTGGGTATTGTGAAGAAAGACCTCACATGAGCAGGATTAGACCAGGGTGTGTGGAGCTCTCCATGTTTATTCTTTGTAATGTAATGCATCTGTGATACTCACTCCTGGTGGATAAACCTTAAACAAAAAGGCGTCTCTGGAGCGGTCATCGCTCACGCCTTGAGTACACACACTGGAAGTGGGATAGCACAACTCTTCTTTCAACCTACAGCAAAGCTTGCAGGACACCCCCTGTTAAATGAACTGTTCTAGGGGTCAACAACAAATTACTACTTGATAAAAATACATTACAGATGTCTCAGGGATTGTCCCAGATGTGTGGATCTTGATCTGTGGCTGACAGAAGAGAGACTGAAGGGCTTTGTGTCTGGTAGAGCTTGAGGAGTGCTGGAGGATGGAAAGAGAAGCTGCCTTGATGAGGACTTTGGGTTCGACACAATTTGCTCCACCGCAGGCGTGAGATGAGGAGTCGGCTTCTGTTGTCGTTGCATGGCTTCCATCACTGAAGCCAGAAGGTGTGCAGTGGCAATTGTTCAATGAAGTTCATGATTGCATTTTTGGAAATGTATCAATGCCTGATGGGTTGAGCTGGCGATGAGCTGCACAGCTGGGAACTCTGCAATGTTTGTTAGCTTCATGATATTTCAGAGCAGATATCATTGCAGTGTTGAATGAATGAATGAAAATAAATTTATAACGCGCAGAACTCAGCCCAATGGGCATCAAGGCGCCAGTGTTGACTGATTCTTTAACTTTGTAATGCCAAAAAGAGACACCAAAATGAAAGTATCAGATCTAAGTTCAAGCTCACTCCAGGAGGAGGCATTCACAATTAATTGTTGTTATTCAGCCCTACTCTCTTCCCTCCTTGGTGATGTCTTGAAGCAGAATATATCAAGGGCTGCAGACCCCACTGGAAAGCAACATGTTTTCCCCCCCTCCTACACCCCCCCCCATGTGAAAAGCAAATGCGGCACCACAAGATCTTTCTGCAGGCCAGTGAGATGGTTCCAGGCTACCTTCAAAGATAGGATGGACCCTCTTAGCATCTTTAACCAGCCTGGCAAAGTTCTTCTTCTCTGCAGCCTTCCTCTGCAAAAGAATTTCCAGAAAGACCATCCGGCCCTACAATTCTTCTGTCCTGGCCCAACTGGCCCCCAATCTTATTATTATTCCTTTCTGTGGTCCTCGCATCCCTAAGAACACCATCCATATTCATACTATTCTGCTTGTTGCCATTCAAACACGTCATACCCATTGCGGTTTGAACCCCGCTATTTTCAAAAATATCCTCCAACCATTCAGGATTGTTATTCCCTACCTCCTTCTCGCCCACTCTCTCCTCTGCCAAATTCCTCCCCTTGGCCCTTAAACCCACCCTCTTAAGATTCCAAACCTTACCGCATCTCAGCCGAACCGCATTCCTCAAAACCTCTACCACTTCCTGTGGCTCAAATAACTTTCTCTCTCCTTTAGCCACTTTTGTAGGTTTCTTCACCTGCACCCAGTCACCCACGTTCACTTGCAGGGATCTAATGTCATGAACACTGTCATAATGTGCATTTTTTCTCAAATGTATTTCATCCAACTTCCCCCAACAGAATTAAGGGACCACTGTTCCACCTTACTCTCCCTCAACCATTCTGGATTATACTTGCATCTGGGTCCTCTACCTCTCATTATGACCCTATATGCCCACATGGCTTTTTCACATCCAAATTCCAATCCTTTTTGCAATTGACAGATCTTTGAACGACTCCCATAATGTCAAGGCCTTGAATCCTCGGAGACGTGCGATGCTCAAGGGGGTCCACCTCCCGATAGCCCCTTGGTCTGAATAGAACAACAGACACAAAAGGGTGATCAGGCGAGGGAAGGAAAGGAGGGGAACAGCAGGGAGGGAGATCTGAAACAAAAGTAAACAAGCATAAGTATCTAATACTTCTTTGTACTGAACAACACAATACTTCAGAATCTAGAACGTAACTGAAATACCTGTAAAGGAAAATAACAGTCACTGTATCTTAGCGGGGATCACAGGAATCCAAGTGCTACTGGATCCAAGAATAGAACAAAGACGTTACTATACCATTCGAAAGAAAGCTGTTCTATAAGTTTCCATACATGTCTCCAGTAGTTATCAACATACCCAAAAACTTCACAAGAAACACGCAACAGGGGAATTGGAGCTTTCTTCAGGATGAGCTCTACAAGACCCTGCTGTGGAAACAGAGATAAACAATCCACCATAAATACTTAGCACTTGTAGAGGTTGTTATACACCATAACACACCAAAAGAATTGGAGCAAAAGTTGCAATTGAACGAAGGTCAATGTTATGATCCTCCTTTGCGACCAGCACAGGGATTATACAATGAACACCAAAGGTAGCAGGATCTCGCAGCGCTATACAGGGAGTATAGCGCTCAGTTGCCTGCTTCAATGCAATTCAAGCATTGCGCTATCCAGGGAAAACTCACAGCGTTAATGAGCTATCCAATTGTCAGTAACTCAATTGCACAGATGATCTAATCAACAAACAAAGAGCCTCCTCAACCCCCCTGGGAATCGGAGAGGGCACGGAGGAGAAAAATACAAAAACCACGCAAGAGCCATTGGAGCTCGTCGAACGGGTTTAAGTGATTTCAAGGAAGCCGCGCAAGAGCCTGCGGACGGCTCGTCCAACGGGGCTTCGGAATGCCCAAGAATCCAAACAGCAGGGCCGGAACAAGATATGGGGAGCAACAAGGAGAGTTTGGTGCTAAGGCACCCCTACCGTCTCTGCAGAACACCACGGAAGAATCCAGGAATTAACGGCAGCCGACTGGTGCCATGGAAGCGTATTCATTCACTTCCACGCCACGTTGTGACGTCATCGGCGTCACGTTCCCGTGGCTTCATGGGAAATTTAGTTTTACTCTGCAGCTTCTCGTCTGATCATGGAAAAGCCTTGCACTGCAGTGTTACCGGTCTACCCTGATGATGCGACAGACATGACACATAACTATGCAGCTAAATCTTTCCACAGTGCCATTCCCACTTGGATTATAAAGTGACGTTGCCCTGTGTTTCACTCCAATCCTTTCAAAGTAACTCTTAGCCGCATTAGATGTAAATTGCACTCCATTGTTGCTCAACAGTACAGCAGGGATACCCTCAGACACAAGCACACTATCTAAAAACGTCAAAACCGAGGTAGTATCTGCCTTTTCTACAAATTCCACTATTGCCCATTTCACGAAAAGGTCCATCAATACAATAAGATATTCCTGTAGTTCCCTTACCAGACCCAACAGGTCAAAAGCCACGGATCCCCTTGGTTGCCTTGGATCTATACGCTCACTCATGTGAGGACTCAATGGTAGCAAAGACTTATCTGCCCAGGAGCACACTTTGCATGACCTCACAAATCTCTTCACCACTTTGTCCACACCTGGCCACCAAAACATCTCCATAACCACAGCTTTGGTCTGGACTATCCCAAAATGTCCTTCATGGCACAACTCCAAAATTCCATCACATGAGCTACTGGGAGGGACAATGCGTTCAGCCCTAACAACCAAATCCTTATCTACTGACAATTCCGTCCTTACTTCTCAAAACGGCCTTAATTTATTTATTTATTTTATTTTTGACACTTGTAGAGCGCACTGTTACCCGGAGGTGTCCTGGCGCTGGCTGATCGCTAGTGGGGATGAGCAGGGGCATTAGTGAGAGAAAAGCCACGTTTTGAGAGCCTTCCTGAACTTGAGTAGGTCGGGGATCTGTCTCAGATAGGACGGCTAACATAAAATTATGCCTGCTTGTATTCACAATACACACCAGTGGTGGTTCTCACAAGTGCTTCGATTTCCCAGGTCAGAAACAAACGCGTAATTGATTGACAGAGACTGGAACCGTCTTTCCAACTCAGGATCAAGACGCAAGGTACGGGGCCATTTCAAAAAACAATTTCCTATTTGCTGAAAAGCCAACACGATTGTACAATATCCTCCTGTTGTTTCTTTAATTAGGATTCTCAGAATAGCGACCACAACCTCCTCCCTCTAAGAGGCGCCGGACGGTGCACATAGAGGTAGGTAGAATTAATCCACATGCATGTAAACTTCTGTTCTGAGACAGTATTTCCAAAATGCCTCAAACAGTTTGTGCTCCATTCATTTTAGAAGCAAAAACCTCAAGCGCCGTCCCCCAGGTCCACCATTGAAATCTAAAGAGCCTGATACATACAGGTACAATTCCTTATAACTCTTCTGAGTATGACAGGTAGCCTTGAGGCATACAGGCTTTCTATAAAGTTCCATTGTTTTTTATGTCCCACACGGACAACTAACAAAGCCCTGATGAGGGTTCGAAAACGTGTCATTCGAACCTCAAACGCGTCGGCATTCTACAAGAGCCAATCGTATCATTAAGTGATTTTGTCAAAAAGAATACACAGTTTGTGCTTGCTTTTCACGTTGCTTTGGTTGTCTTCAAACAGGAATTAATTTGTAAACATTGACGAACTGATGTTTTAATGTGTATTGTTCTGTGTTCACCCTTGTTCCATTCACTTCTTCTGTTTAATTTTGTAGCTTGTTTAGTTATTGTAATGTTGTTAAAGTGTATCTATTTCTGTCGTTAAAAGAAATTGCATAAAAAAGAAAAATATGATTGATGGGTAAAAATAAAATTACCTCTCCAGGTGTTATTAATTCACACTTGGTCTTTTTCAAATAATTTTCAAATAATTGCCATTTCAAGAATTGAGGGTTTGGGCACCTTTTTGTGGTCTCCTCTTCAAACTCCAGCCACACACCTATAAAGCAAAGCACAAACAAGGCCCTGCATAGCGGAACAACTGCACCAGATTCCAGACACCCACAAGCCACCTTTGCTCGGCCCACCTTCTGCTCGCCCACGTCCTCCGCATCCACTGAGCCAGAATTGGTGGCTGCACCCCTTCCTACCCCAAAGCTTGGACTGACCCCCCCCCCCCCAGCGGCTACACATCAGAGCCACCAGCTCAGACTTACAATTTTGCAAGAAAATAAAAAGCTGGCTCGTCCAATTGACCCTAGTCAGGTCAGTTGTACCCTTCTTACTGCGCAAAGGCACCCTCCTGACACACGAGCCTTATAAATACACATAACATCAAATAACGTAATATAGCATAACATGAAAGAACATAACATGCAAGGGCAAAGCCCCTTTAGCTCACAGCAAGCAGCATTGTGGTACGCAATTTTTGAGAAATATCTAATTTAACCCGTTCCGTGCTCCGGACGGACCCCGGCTGTCCCACGTGACGGTGAGCGTGTGGGCACGAACCCCGCCCACTGATCAAAACTCCCGCCACCGCGGTGGAATTTGTGCCGCGGTCAACGGGTTAAGTACATAATCACATTAAGGTACACAATTACCCTTTGTGCACCATTAGCAAGAGTGTGGCAATGCTTGTAGGCGCACTAAGGCGCCTCCATTGCAAGCGCATGTCACTCCATTGTCAGTGCACTGCCACGTGAGGCACTCTTTAGGCAGGCTGACTCACACACAGGGCACGAGTCGGGGTACCACGCGGGTGGACGGCATCCCCCCACTTATTTCCTAGGGGTTTTCAGGGTGGACGCCGTCCACCCTGGTAAATCAAAACCGCGTCCACCATTAAAAAACGGGAGCGCGGCGAGCACAAAGTAAATAAAGTATTTCCGGTTGGGCGAGTGGCTGGCTGAATCCTGAAGTTACCAAGCACGCCTGTGGTCACCACGCCCCTGCCATTTGTCCGTAATTTTAACCGGGCACAGCTTGCCCCCACCTCCCTTCTTGACTCCGATGCTGTATGAAAGCTCAGACCCCCAGCAGCACTGTAGAGGCACAGCGGGATGGCAACCCTCACACCTCCAGCCCTTGATGAGCTGTTAAGAGGTGCTTGAAGGTGACAGAGGGGGGGGGGGGCGGCAGCTTCGGAGCAGGAGGCATCCATTCACACGCAAACAACCCTGAATGCGTCTTGTATCTGCTATTTAGAGGGGGGCTCACACATTCCATTTCTACCCAGGGCCTCAAACATCCTAGACTCGGCCAGATTACACCCCAGATTACACCGAGGCAGCATCTGCTTCTCTTCACCGAGCTTAATTACTGTCACTAAATTGTAAGCAAACCTCTGTTCTTCCAACATGCATAATGTAATACAATAAAGAAATGGCACAATCGCACCCACACTGATTAACAAAGTATGGAGGACAATCAGTTCAAACAGTTCTCTTAGAGTATCTCCTGTAAGTACTGTACATCACAGTGGGGGGTGGCATTTTGGACAGAGGGACAGAGAGCCTGTCTTCTCGTTATCTTTTGCAGGAGGGGGCGAGAAGCCCAAGATGATACTAGAATACTGCATGCCCACCCCTGTGCCCACCCTGGTGGATCACGTTCCCTCTCCTGTGATGACTCCTGCTCCTGTCCCCCATGTTGTGGCTCCAGTCCACCCTCCACAGTGATGGCTCCTGTCCCCCCATGTTGTGGCTCCAGTCCACCCCCGCCTGTGATGGCTCTTGTCCCCCCCTGCGGTGGATCCTGTCTCCGCTTTGGGTGGCTTCTGTCCCAGTCGTGGAACGGCCCCTGCAGCGAGGGTGAAGTTCTTGATGAGCCTCTTCTCAAAAGGGCTCAGCTCAAAATTAATATGGAAAGGTGGGCGTGTAAGTAAGTGAAGGGATGTGTGAATGGCTGGATGAATTAGTGAAAGGGTGAATGGATGAATGAAAGATTGAATAAATGGATAATGAGAGAGGATAGATGGATTGATGAGTGAGGGGAAGGATGGAGAGAAAATGTAAATAGCTGGATATATGGGTGGAAGGGTAGCTGGATGATTGATGAGGGGAAAGATGGATGAGGGGAAGGAAGAGGGATGGAGGGGAAGGATGGATGAGGGGAAGGATGGATGGATGGATGGATGATGAGGGGGTGGGTGAAAGGATGGATGATGAGGGGAAGGGTGGATGGATGGATGATGAGGGGATGGATGGATGGATGATGAGGGATTTGATGGATGAAGAGGGGGTGGGTGAAAGGATGGATGGATAGATGATGAGGGGAAGGATGGATGGATGATGAGGGGAAAGGATGGATGGATGGATGATGAGGGGAAAGGATGGATGGATGGATGATGAGGGGAAAGGATGGATGGATGATGAGGGGAAGGATGGATGATGAGGGAAAAGGATGGATGGATGATGAGGGAAAAGGATGGATGAGGGAAAAGGATGGATGGATGATGAGGGGAAGGATAAATGGATGATGAGGGGAAGGATAAATGGATGATGAGGGGATGGATGGATGGATGGATGATGAGGGGAAGGACAGATGGATGGATGGATGGATGGATGATGGGTGGGTGAAAGGATGGATGGATGGAGAGTGGGTGAAGGGATGGATGGATAAGTGGGTGGGTGAAAGGATGGATGGATGGATGATGAGTGGGTGGGTGAAAGGATGGATGGATGGATGGATAATGAGTGGGTGGGTGAAAGGATGGATGGATGAGTGGGTGGGTGGATGGTGGATGGGTGAAAGGATGGATCAGTGGATTGGATGGTGGGTGGGTGAAAGGATGGATGAGTGGGTGTGTGGATGGTGGGTGGATGATGGGGGTAGGTGGATGAGTGAAATGATGGATGGATTGATAAGTGCAAGGGTGAATGAATGGACATATGAGTGAAAGGGTTGGTGCAAGTATGGATGAGTGATGGGAGGGTAGATGGACAAAAGGATGAATAGATGTGTGAAGGAGTGAAATGATAGATGGATGAGTGATGGGGGCAATGGATGGATTCATGAGTGGATGAGCAGATGGATGGATGGGTGGGTGGATGGATGGATGGAAGGAAGGCTAAGTGAAAGGGTCGATGGAGAGAGAAAGGGAGGATGGATGGATGACTAAAAGAGTGGATGGGTGGAAGGATTAGTAAGTGAAAGAATGGCTGGATTGGTGAAAGGGTAAATGGCTGAATGGATGAGTGAATGGATGGATGGGATGAAGAGTGGATGGATAAGTGTACAGATGGATAGGGTGGATGGATGGATGGATAATGGAGGATGAGTCAAAGGATGGATGAGGGGATGGATGAAGGGATGGATGAGTGAAATGATAGATGGAAGGATACATGATGGATAGGTTTGCAAATGGTTGAATACTTTTGGAAATGGCTGGGCTTACTTATATACTATTGCGCGACCTCTGATGTGTCTGTAAAACGTACCTATTGTCCTGAAGTTTTGTCCTGAATTTTGACCTCCTGTCCAAAATTTGTGTCCTGAATTTTGACCCTTTGTCCTGAATTTTTACACTCACCATCCTGAATTTGCACCAATGCCAGTTGGTCACCCTAATTCTAATAAAATAAATAAATCTAGCCACAGCTAGAGAGAGGCAGCTGAGACAAAACTATTTAATACAGAGTCGCTAGTTTACAATAGCTGGGGAGATAACATATAACACTCATCGATAGAATAACGTGAATATGGAGCTCTAATGTGTGTAATAGTCATTGTCGAGTGTGGGAAGCAGCCTCTCTGGGAACCTGTAATGTATACAAAATCTTGCAGTCAAACTTTCCTGTAGCGTTTTGAAAATGTGTTCATGTCACCTTCGCCAAACTTCATCCACATTTGGGCTGCTAATTCCTCCAGGCAGGGACCTTAAGTCACAGGCTTAAGTACCAAGCAGCTTCAATTGTTAAATCTTGCATTAAATGCAAATGATAGATCTGCCTTACATGTGATGCACTTCCTGTTGTGATGTCACTTCCTGTTGTGATGTCACTTCCTGGTGTGATGTCACTTCCTGTCATGATGTCACTTCCTGTCATGAAGTCACTTCCTGTCGTGATGTCACTTCCTGTGACCACGCCTACCTTGGAGAGTCCCCCCACTTCTTTTTTTAGGACTTGTGCCCTGCTCACACATCTTAGGGCAAATAGTTCACACTGAGACTAAAATACTCCGGTGGCTGATGCAAAATATGAATTAAACTTTCTTAAAGCAGTATCTTAAGGGCCTGACCTAAACAATGAGGCTGCCTGCGGCCAACGCAGGGGGCCCCCATAACAGGGCGGCCACCTTAGTGCCACATGAGGGCGCAAACCTGAATGTGCCAAATGCCAAACAACCCCAGGAAGTCCTTAAGGCAGGACCCTGGAGGAACAACAGCGCCCCGTTAGTCCTTCGGGCAGTTGTAAACCTGAGCAACCGGGGGCTTGCCTGGATAGGCTCTGCCCCCTCAAGGGCCGTGACTAAATGGGTGGACTGGTGGTCCACATGATGTAAGGGGTAATCCCCCAAAAAGGTTAGCACCGATTGGTTTGCCACAGTGGAATTTGGCTCTTCAGGTGGGAAAGGCAGCATAGGGGCTACCTGCCCTTGGATCGCCCGTAAGTTGACCCACCATGTTGGCAAAATGAACCTGCAGCAATGTTTTCTCCAACAAACAATGTGTCTTGTGTGTTTTATTATGAGATTGCTGTGTTTGCCGGTGGGGTGTGTTGCCGACATTAGCAATAAGAAAAGCTGAAACCCCTGTATTTGTATGGCCCCCTGAGCCTGTTGGGGTATTTCTAGCCTCCGAGTCCAGCTTCAGCCGCCTCCCTCCCCTCCCCACAGACACACTATTGGTGTTGACTGTCACTCGGTGGAGGCGGGCAGGGAGGAAAGCAGAAGAAGCCGGCACAGAAAAGAGAAGTGTTTGGATTCAGAACAGGAAGTAAGACAGCAAGCAGGGCTCCAGGGCGAGGTCTGGGGTGGACTGTGAGCACCCTGTCCACCCCGGGGACGGACAGCTGCTCGGCGCAGTCCCAGCAGGCCCTGGCCTCCAGACCCCTGGCCCCAGCCAGCTGGCAGGGATGGCCATGGCCCCCAGATGGCCACTCTCTGGCCTCCTGCTGCTCGCTCTCCTGTACAGAGGTAGGTGCTGTCTCGTCAGCCCCCTTCTTTCACTTGCAGACCGGGAGCCTGAGGGCAGCATGTGTGCCCAGGAAGGAGGCTGTCACTCCTCACAGACACCCCTTCCACCTCACAGACTCACATTCTCTTTCAGAAATCCCTTCACTCTCACAGACACCCCTTCCACCTCACAGACTCACATTCTCTTTCAGAAATCCCTTCACTCTCACAGACACCCCCTTCCACCTCACAGACTCACATTCTCTTTCAGAAATCCCTTCACTCTCAGACACCCCCTTCCACCTCACAGACACTCATTCTCTTTCAGAAATCCCTTCACTCTCACAGACACCCCCTTCCACCTCACAGACTCACATTCTCTTTCAGAAATCCCTTCACTCTCAGACACCCCCTTCCACCTCACAGACACTCATTCTCTTTCAGAAATCCCTTCACACTCTCAGACACCCCCTTCCACCTCACAGACTCACATTCTCTTTCAGAAATCCCTTCACTCTCACAGACACCCCCTTCCACCTCACAGACTCACATTCTCTTTCAGAAATCCCTTCACTCTCAGACACCCCCTTCCACCTCACAGACACTCATTCTCTTTCAGAAATCCCTTCACTCTCACAGACACCCCCTTCCACCTCACAGACTCACATTCTCTTTCAGAAATCCCTTCACTCTCAGACACCACCTTCCACCTCACAGACACGCATTCTCTTTCAGAAATCCCTTCACTCTCACAGACACCCCCTTCCACCTCACAGACTCACATTCTCTTTCAGAAATCCCTTCACTCTCAGACACCCCCTTCCACATCACAGACTCACATTCTCTTTCAGAAATCCCTTCACTCTCTCAGACACCACCTTCCACCTCACAGACACTCATTCTCTTTCAGAAATCCCTTCACTCTCACAGACACCCCTTCCACCTCACAGACTCACATTCTCTTTCAGAAATCCCTTCACTCTCAAAGACACCCCCTTCCACCTCTCAGACTCACATTCTCTTTCAGAAATCCCTTCACTCTCAAAGACACCCCCTTCCACCTCTCAGACTCACATTCTCTTTCAGAAATCCCTTCACTCTCACAGACACCCCCTTCCACCTCACAGACTCACATTCTCTTTCAGAAATCCCTTCACTCTCAGACACCCCCTTCCACCTCACAGACTCACATTCTCTTTCAGAAATCCCTTCACTCTCAAAGACACCCCCCTCCACCTCTCAGACTCACATTCTCTTTCAGAAATCCCTTCACTCTCAAAGACACCCCCTTCCACCTCTCAGACTCACATTCTCTTTCAGAAATCCCTTCACTCTCTCAGACACCCCCTTCCACCTCACAGACACTCATTCTCTTTCAGAAATCCCTTCACTCTCTCAGACACCCCCTTCCACCTCACAGACACTCATTCTCTTTCAGAAATCCCTTCACTCTCAGACACCCCCTTCCACCTCACAGACTCACATTCTCTTTCAGAAATCCCTTCACTCTCAAAGACACCCCCTTCCACCTCTCAGACTCACATTCTCTTTCAGAAATCCCTTCACTCTCAAAGACACCCCCTTCCACCTCTCAGACTCACATTCTCTTTCAGAAATCCCTTCACTCTCTCAGACACCCCCTTCCACCTCACAGACACTCATTCTCTTTCAGAAATCCCTTCACTCTCACAGACACCCCCTTCCACCTCACAGACTCACATTCTCTTTCAGAAATCCCTTCACACTCTCAGACACCCCCTTCCACCTCACAGACTCACATTCTCTTTCAGAAATCCCTTCACTCTCTCAGACACCCCCTTCCACCTCACAGACTCACATTCTCTTTCAGAAATCCCTTCACTCTCAGACACCCCCTTCCACCTCACAGACACTCATTCTCTTTCAGAAATCCCTTTACTCTCAGACACCCCCTTCCACCTCACAGACACTCATTCTCTTTCAGAAATCCCTTCACTCTCAGACACCCCCTTCCACCTCACAGACTCACATTCTCTTTCAGAAATCCCTTCACTCTCAGACACCCCCTTCCACCTCACAGACACTCATTCTCTTTCAGAAATCCCTTCACTCTCACAGACACCCCCTTCCACCTCACAGACTCACATTCTCTTTCAGAAATCCCTTCACTCTCAGACACCCCCTTCCACCTCACAGACTCACATTCTCTTTCAGAAATCCCTTCACTCTCACAGACACCCCCTTCCACCTCACAGACACTCATTCTCTTTCAGAAATCCCTTCACTCTCACAGACACCCCTTCCACCTCACAGACTCACATTTTCTTTCAGAAATCCCTTCACTCTCAAAGACACCCCCTTCCACCTCTCAGACTCACATTCTCTTTCAGAAATCCCTTCACTCTCAAAGACACCCCCTTCCACCTCTCAGACTCACATTCTCTTTCAGAAATCCCTTCACTCTCACAGACACCCCCTTCCACCTCACAGACTCACATTCTCTTTCAGAAATCCCTTCACTCTCAGACACCCCCTTCCACCTCACAGACTCACATTCTCTTTCAGAAATCCCTTCACTCTCAGACACCCCCTTCCACATCACAGACTCACATTCTCTTTCAGAAATCCCTTCACTCTCACAGACACCCCCTTCCACCTCACAGACTCACATTCTCTTTCAGAAATCCCTTCACTCTCAGACACCCCCTTCCACCTCACAGACACTCATTCTCTTTCAGAAATCCCTTCACTCTCACAGACACCCCTTCCACCTCACAGACTCACATTCTCTTTCAGAAATCCCTTCACTCTCAAAGACACCCCCTTCCACCTCTCAGACTCACATTCTCTTTCAGAAATCCCTTCACTCTCACAGACACCCCCTTCCACCTCACAGACACTCATTCTCTTTCAGAAATCCCTTCACTCTCAGACACCCCCTTCCACCTCACAGACTCACATTCTCTTTCAGAAATCCCTTCACTCTCAGACACCCCCTTCCACCTCTCAGACTCACATTCTCTTTCAGAAATCCCTTCACTCTCAAAGACACCCCCTTCCACCTCACAGACTCACATTCTCTTTCAGAAATCCCTTCACTCTCACAGACACCCCCTTCCACCTCCCAGACACTCATTCTCTTTCAGAAATCCCTTCACTCTCAGACACCCCCTTCCACCTCACAGACTCACATTCTCTTTCAGAAATCCCTTCACTCTCAGACACCCCCTTCCACCTCACAGACACTCATTCTCTTTCAGAAATCCCTTCACTCTCACAGACACCCCCTTCCACCTCACAGACTCACATTCTCTTTCAGAAATCCCTTCACTCTCAGACACCCCCTTCCACCTCACAGACTCACATTCTCTTTCAGAAATCCCTTCACTCTCACAGACACCCCCTTCCACCTCACAGACACTCATTCTCTTTCAGAAATCCCTTCACTCTCACAGACACCCCTTCCACCTCACAGACTCACATTCTCTTTCAGAAATCCCTTCACTCTCAAAGACACCCCCTTCCACCTCTCAGACTCACATTCTCTTTCAGAAATCCCTTCACTCTCAAAGACACCCCCTTCCACCTCTCAGACTCACATTCTCTTTCAGAAATCCCTTCACTCTCACAGACACCCCCTTCCACCTCACAGACTCACATTCTCTTTCAGAAATCCCTTCACTTTCAGACACCCCCTTCCACCTCACAGACTCACATTCTCTTTCAGAAATCCCTTCACTCTCAAAGACACCCCCTTCCACCTCACAGACTCACATTCTCTTTCAGAAATCCCTTCACTCTCAGACACCCCCTTCCACATCAAAGACTCACATTCTCTTTCAGAAATCCCTTCACTCTCACAGACACCCCCTTCCACCTCACAGACTCACATTCTCTTTCAGAAATCCCTTCACTCTCAGACACCCCCTTCCACCTCACAGACACTCATTCTCTTTCAGAAATCCCTTCACTCTCACAGACACCCCTTCCACCTCACAGACTCACATTCTCTTTCAGAAATCCCTTCACTCTCAAAGACACCCCCTTCCACCTCTCAGACTCACATTCTCTTTCAGAAATCCCTTCACTCTCAAAGACACCCCCTTCCACCTCTCAGACTCACATTCTCTTTCAGAAATCCCTTCACTCTCACAGACACCCCCTTCCACCTCACAGACTCACATTCTCTTTCAGAAATCCCTTCACTCTCAGACACCCCCTTCCACCTCACAGACTCACATTCTCTTTCAGAAATCCCTTCACTCTCAAAGACACCCCCTTCCACCTCTCAGACTCACATTCTCTTTCAGAAATCCCTTCACTCTCTCAGACACCCCCTTCCACCTCACAGACACTCATTCTCTTTCAGAAATCCCTTCACTCTCAGACACCCCCTTCCACCTCACAGACACTCATTCTCTTTCAGAAATCCCTTCACTCTCTCAGACACCCCCTTCCACCTCACAGACACTCATTCTCTTTCAGAAATCCCTTCACTCCCAGACACCCCCTTCCACCTCACAGACTCACATTCTCTTTCAGAAATCCCTTCACTCTCAGACACCCCCTTCCACCTCACAGACACTCATTCTCTTTCAGAAATCCCTTCACTCTCACAGACACCCCCTTCCACCTCACAGACTCACATTCTCTTTCAGAAATCCCTTCACTCTCAGACACCCCCTTCCACCTCACAGACGCACATTCTCTTTCAGAAACCCCTTCACTCTCAGACACCCCCTTCCACCTCACAGACTCACATTCTCTTTCAGAAATCCCACCTCACAGACTCACATTCTCTTTCAGAAATCCCTTCACACTCTCAGACACCCCCTTCCACCTCACAGACTCACATTCTCTTTCAGAAATCCCTTCACTCTCTCAGACACCCCCTTCCACCTCACAGACTCACATTCTCTTTCAGAAATCCCTTCACTCTCAGACACCCCCTTCCACCTCACAGACACTCATTCTCTTTCAGAAATCCCTTTACTCTCAGACACCCCCTTCCACCTCACAGACACTCATTCTCTTTCAGAAATCCCTTCACTCTCAGACACCCCCTTCCACCTCACAGACTCACATTCTCTTTCAGAAATCCCTTCACTCTCAGACACCCCCTTCCACCTCACAGACACTCATTCTCTTTCAGAAATCCTTTCACTCTCACAGACACCCCTTCCACCTCACAGACTCACATTTTTTTTCAGAAATCCCTTCACTCTCAGACACCCCCTTCCACCTCACAGACTCACATTCTCTTTCAGACACCCCTTCACTCTCAGACACCCCCTTCCACCTCACAGACTCACATTCTCTTTCAGAAATCCCTTCACTCTCAGACACCCCCTTCCACCTCACAGACTCACATTCTCTTTCAGAAATCCCTTCACACTCTCAGACACCCCCTTCCACCTCACAGACTCACATTCTCTTTCAGAAATCCTTTCACTCTCACAGACACCCCCTTCCACCTCACAGACTCACATTCTCTTTCAGAAATCCCTTCACTCTCAGACACCCCCTTCCACCTCACAGACACTCATTCTCTTTCAGAAATCCCTTCACTCTCACAGACACCCCCTTCCACCTCACAGACACTCATTCTCTTTCAGAAATCCCTTCACTCTCAGACACCCCCTTCCACCTCACAGACACTCATTCTCTTTCAGAAATCCCTTCACTCTCACAGACACCCCCTTCCACCTCACAGACACTCATTCCCTTTCAGAAATCCCTTCACTCTCAGACACCCCCTTCCACCTCACAGACTCACATTCTCTTTCAGAAATCCCTTCACTCTCAGACACCCCCTTCCACCTCACAGACACTCATTCTCTTTCAGAAATCCCTTCACTCTCTCAGACACCCCCTTCCACCTCACAGACACTCATTCTCTTTCAGAAATCCCTTCACTCTCACAGACACCCCCTTCCACCTCACAGACTCACATTCTCTTTCAGACACCCCTTCACTCTCAGACACCCCCTTCCACCTCTCAGACTCTCATTCTCTTTCAGAAATCCTTTCACTCTCACAGACACCCCCTTCCACCTCGCAGACTCACATTCTCTTTCAGAAATCCCTTCACTCTCAGACACCCCCTTCCACCTCACAGACACTCATTCTCTTTCAGAAATCCCTTCACTCTCACAGACACCCCCCACCTCACAGACACTCATTCTCTTTCAGAAATCCCTTCACTCTCAGACACCCCCTTCCACCTCACAGACTCACATTCTCTTTCGGAAATCCCTTCACTCTCAGACACCCCCTTCCACCTCACAGACACTCATTCTCTTTCAGAAATCCCTTCACTCTCTCAGACACCCCCTTCCACCTCACAGACACTCATTCTTTTTCAGAAATCCCTTCACTCTCACAGACACCCCCTTCCACCTCACAGACTCACATTCTCTTTCAGACACCCCTTCACTCTCAGACACCCCCTTCCACCTCTCAGACTCTCATTCTCTTCAGAAATCCTTTCACTCTCACAGACTCCCCCTTCCACCTCACAGACTCACATTCTCTTTCAGAAATCCCTTCACTCTCACAGACACCCCCTTCCACCTCACAGACTCACATTCTCTTTCAGAAATCCCTTCACACTCTCAGACACCCCCTTCCACCTCACAGACACTCATTCTCTTTCAGAAATCCCTTCACTCTCTCAGACACCCCCTTCCACCTCACAGACTCACATTCTCTTTTAGAAATCCCTTCACTCTCAGACACCCCCTTCCACCTCACAGACACTCATTCTCTTTCAGAAATCCCTTCACTCTCACAGACACCCCCTTCCACATCACAGACTCACATTCTCTTTCAGAAATCCCTTCACTCTCAGACACCCCCTTCCACCTCACAGACACTCATTCTCTTTCAGAAATCTCTTCACTCTCAGACACCCCCTTCCACATCACAGACTCACATTCTCTTTCAGAAATCCCTTCACTCTCAGACACCCCCTTCCACCTCACAGACACTCATTCTCTTTCTGAAATCCCTTTACTCTCTCAGACACCCCCTTCCCCATCACAGACTCACATTCTCTTTCAGAAATCCCTTCACTCTCAGACCCCCCCTTCCACCTCACAGACTCACATTCTATTTCAGAAATCCCTTCACTCTCAGACACCCCCTTCCACCTCACAGACTCACATTCTCTTTCAGAAATCCCTTCACTCTCAGACACCCCCTTCCACCTCACAGACACTCATTCTCTTTCAGAAATCTCTTCACTCTCAGACACCCCCTTCCACATCACAGACTCACATTCTCTTTCAGAAATCCCTTCACTCTCAGACACCCCCTTCCACCTCACAGACACTCATTCTCTTTCTGAAATCCCTTTACTCTCTCAGACACCCCCTTCCCCATCACAGACTCACATTCTCTTTCAGAAATCCCTTCACTCTCAGACACCCCCTTCCACCTCACAGACTCACATTCTCTTTCAGAAATCCCTTCACACTCTCAGACACCCCCTTCCACCTCACAGACTCACATTCTCTTTCAGAAATCCTTTCACTCTCACAGACACCCCCTTCCACCTCACAGACTCACATTCTCTTTCAGAAATCCCTTCACTCTCAGACACCCCCTTCCACCTCACAGACACTCATTCTCTTTCAGAAATCCCTTCACTCTCACAGACACCCCCTTCCACCTCACAGACACTCATTCTCTTTCAGAAATCCCTTCACTCTCAGACACCCCCTTCCACCTCACAGACACTCATTCTCTTTCAGAAATCCCTTCACTCTCACAGACACCCCCTTCCACCTCACAGACACTCATTCCCTTTCAGAAATCCCTTCACTCTCAGACACCCCCTTCCACCTCACAGACTCACATTCTCTTTCAGAAATCCCTTCACTCTCAGACACCCCCTTCCACCTCACAGACACTCATTCTCTTTCAGAAATCCCTTCACTCTCTCAGACACCCCCTTCCACCTCACAGACACTCATTCTCTTTCAGAAATCCCTTCACTCTCACAGACACCCCCTTCCACCTCACAGACTCACATTCTCTTTCAGACACCCCTTCACTCTCAGACACCCCCTTCCACCTCTCAGACTCTCATTCTCTTTCAGAAATCCTTTCACTCTCACAGACACCCCCTTCCACCTCACAGACTCACATTCTCTTTCAGAAATCCCTTCACTCTCAGACACCCCCTTCCACCTCACAGACACTCATTCTCTTTCAGAAATCCCTTCACTCTCACAGACACCCCCCACCTCACAGACACTCATTCTCTTTCAGAAATCCCTTCACTCTCAGACACCCCCTTCCACCTCACAGACTCACATTCTCTTTCGGAAATCCCTTCACTCTCAGACACCCCCTTCCACCTCACAGACACTCATTCTCTTTCAGAAATCCCTTCACTCTCTCAGACACCCCCTTCCACCTCACAGACACTCATTCTTTTTCAGAAATCCCTTCACTCTCACAGACACCCCCTTCCACCTCACAGACTCACATTCTCTTTCAGACACCCCTTCACTCTCAGACACCCCCTTCCACCTCTCAGACTCTCATTCTCTTCAGAAATCCTTTCACTCTCACAGACTCCCCCTTCCACCTCACAGACTCACATTCTCTTTCAGAAATCCCTTCACTCTCACAGACACCCCCTTCCACCTCACAGACTCACATTCTCTTTCAGAAATCCCTTCACACTCTCAGACACCCCCTTCCACCTCACAGACACTCATTCTCTTTCAGAAATCCCTTCACTCTCTCAGACACCCCCTTCCACCTCACAGACTCACATTCTCTTTTAGAAATCCCTTCACTCTCAGACACCCCCTTCCACCTCACAGACACTCATTCTCTTTCAGAAATCCCTTCACTCTCACAGACACCCCCTTCCACATCACAGACTCACATTCTCTTTCAGAAATCCCTTCACTCTCAGACACCCCCTTCCACCTCACAGACACTCATTCTCTTTCAGAAATCTCTTCACTCTCAGACACCCCCTTCCACATCACAGACTCACATTCTCTTTCAGAAATCCCTTCACTCTCAGACACCCCCTTCCACCTCACAGACACTCATTCTCTTTCTGAAATCCCTTTACTCTCTCAGACACCCCCTTCCCCATCACAGACTCACATTCTCTTTCAGAAATCCCTTCACTCTCAGACCCCCCCTTCCACCTCACAGACTCACATTCTATTTCAGAAATCCCTTCACTCTCAGACACCCCCTTCCACCTCACAGACTCACATTCTCTTTCAGAAATCCCTTCACTCTCAAAGACACCCCCTTCCACCTCTCAGTCTCACATTCTCTTTCAGAAATCCCTTCACTCTCAAAGACACCCCCTTCCACCTCTCAGACTCACATTCTCTTTCAGAAATCCCTTCACTCTCTCAGACACCCCCTTCCACCTCACAGACTCACATTCTCTTTCAGAAATCCCTTCACTCTCACAGACACCCCTTCCACCTCACAGACTCACATTCTCTTTCAGAAATCCCTTCACTCTCAAAGACACCCCCTTCCACCTCTCAGACTCACATTCTCTTTCAGAAATCCCTTCACTCTCAAAGACACCCCCTTCCACCTCTCAGACTCACATTCTCTTTCAGAAATCCCTTCACTCTCTCAGACACCCCCTTCCACCTCACAGACACTCATTCTCTTTCAGAAATCCCTTCACTCTCAGACACCCCCTTCCACCTCACAGACACTCATTCTCTTTCAGAAATCCCTTCACTCTCAGACACCCCCTTCCACCTCACAGACTCACATTCTCTTTCAGAAATCCCTTCACTCTCAGACACCCCCTTCCACCTCACAGACTCACATTCTCTTTCAGAAATCCCTTCACTCTCAAAGACACCCCCTTCCACCTCTCAGACTCACATTCTCTTTCAGAAATCCCTTCACTCTCAAAGACACCCCCTTCCACCTCTCAGACTCACATTCTCTTTCAGAAATCCCTTCACTCTCTCAGACACCCCCTTCCACATCACAGACTCACATTCTCTTTCAGACACCCCTTCACTCTCAGACACCCCCTTCCACCTCACAGACACGCATTCTCTTTCAGAAATCCCTTCACTCTCAGACACCCCCTTCCACCTCACAGACTCACATTCTCTTTCAGAAATCCCTTCACTCTCAGACACCCCCTTCCACCTCACAGACACTCATTCTCTTTCAGAAATCCCTTCACTCTCACAGACACCCCCTTCCACCTCACAGACTCACATTCTCTTTCAGAAATCCCTTCACTCTCAGACACCCCCTTCCACCTCACAGACTCACATTCTCTTTCAGAAACCCCTTCACTCTCAGACACCCCCTTCCACCTCACAGACTCACATTCTCTTTCAGAAATCCCTTCACACTCTCAGACACCCCCTTCCACCTCACAGACTCACATTCTCTTTCAGAAATCCCTTCACTCTCTCAGACACCCCCTTCCACCTCACAGACTCACATTCTCTTTCAGAAATCCCTTCACTCTCAGACACCCCCTTCCACCTCACAGACACTCATTCTCTTTCAGAAATCCCTTTACTCTCAGACACCCCCTTCTACCTCACAGACACTCATTCTCTTTCAGAAATCCCTTCACTCTCAGACACCCCCTTCCACCTCACAGACTCACATTCTCTTTCAGAAATCCCTTCACTCTCAGACACCCCCTTCCACCTCACAGACACTCATTCTCTTTCAGAAATCCCTTCACTCTCACAGACACCCCTTCCACCTCACAGACTCACATTTTTTTTCAGAAATCCCTTCACTCTCAGACACCCCCTTCCACCTCACAGACTCACATTCTCTTTCAGACACCCCTTCACTCTCAGACACCCCTTCCACCTCACAGACTCACATTCTCTTTCAGAAATCCCTTCACTCTCAGACACCCCCTTCCACCTCACAGACTCACATTCTCTTTCAGAAATCCCTTCACACTCTCAGACACCCCCTTCCACCTCACAGACTCACATTCTCTTTCAGAAATCCTTTCACTCTCACAGACACCCCCTTCCACCTCACAGACTCACATTCTCTTTCAGAAATCCCTTCACTCTCAGACACCCCCTTCCACCTCACAGACACTCATTCTCTTTCAGAAATCCCTTCACTCTCACAGACACCCCCTTCCACCTCACAGACACTCATTCTCTTTCAGAAATCCCTTCACTCTCAGACACCCCCTTCCACCTCACAGACACTCATTCTCTTTCAGAAATCCCTTCACTCTCACAGACACCCCCTTCCACCTCACAGACACTCATTCCCTTTCAGAAATCCCTTCACTCTCAGACACCCCCTTCCACCTCACAGACTCACATTCTCTTTCAGAAATCCCTTCACTCTCAGACACCCCCTTCCACCTCACAGACACTCATTCTCTTTCAGAAATCCCTTCACTCTCTCAGACACCCCCTTCCACCTCACAGACACTCATTCTCTTTCAGAAATCCCTTCACTCTCAGACACCCCCTTCCACCTCACAGACTCACATTCTCTTTCAGACACCCCTTCATTCTCAGACACCCCCTTCCACCTCTCAGACTCTCATTCTCTTTCAGAAATCCTTTCACTCTCACAGACACCCCCTTCCACCTCACAGACTCACATTCTCTTTCAGAAATCCCTTCACTCTCAGACACCCCCTTCCACCTCACAGACACTCATTCTCTTTCAGAAATCCCTTCACTCTCACAGACACCCCCCCACCTCACAGACACTCATTCTCTTTCAGAAATCCCTTCACTCTCAGACACCCCCTTCCACCTCACAGACTCACATTCTCTTTCGGAAATCCCTTCACTCTCAGACACCCCCTTCCACCTCACAGACACTCATTCTCTTTCAGAAATCCCTTCACTCTCTCAGACACCCCCTTCCACCTCACAGACACTCATTCTTTTTCAGAAATCCCTTCACTCTCACAGACACCCCCTTCCACCTCACAGACTCACATTCTCTTTCAGACACCCCTTCACTCTCAGACACCCCCTTCCACCTCTCAGACTCTCATTCTCTTTCAGAAATCCTTTCACTCTCACAGACTCCCCCTTCCACCTCACAGACTCACATTCTCTTTCAGAAATCCCTTCACTCTCACAGACACCCCCTTCCACCTCACAGACTCACATTCTCTTTCAGAAATCCCTTCACACTCTCAGACACCCCCTTCCACCTCACAGACACTCATTCTCTTTCAGAAATCCCTTCACTCTCAAAGACACCCCCTTCCACCTCTCAGACTCACATTCTCTTTCAGAAATCCCTTCACTCTCTCAGACACCCCCTTCCACCTCACAGACACTCATTCTCTTTCAGAAATCCCTTCACTCTCACAGACACCCCCTTCCACATCACAGACTCACATTCTCTTTCAGAAATCCCTTCACTCTCAGACACCCCCTTCCACCTCACAGACACTCATTCTCTTTCAGAAATCCCTTCACTCTCAGACACCCCTTCCACCTCACAGACTCACATTCTCTTTCAGAAATCCCTTCACTCTCAGACACCCCCTTCCACCTCACAGACACTCATTCTCTTTCAGAAATCCCTTCACTCTCACAGACACCCCCTTCCACCTCACAGACACTCATTCCCTTTCAGAAATCCCTTCACTCTCAGACACCCCCTTCCACCTCTCAGACTCTCATTCTCTTTCAGAAATCCTTTCACTCTCACAGACACCCCCTTCCACCTCACAGACTCACATTCTCTTTCAGAAATCCCTTTCACTTTCAGACACCCCCTTCCACCTCACAGACACTCATTCTCTTTCAGAAATCCCTTCACTCTCACAGACACCCCCCCACCTCACAGACACTCATTCTCTTTCAGAAATCCCTTCACTCTCAGACACCCCCTTCCACCTCACAGACTCACATTCTCTTTCGGAAATCCCTTCACTCTCAGACACCCCCTTCCACCTCACAGACACTCATTCTCTTTCAGAAATCCCTTCACTCTCTCAGACACCCCCTTCCACCTCACAGACACTCATTCTTTTTCAGAAATCCCTTCACTCTCACAGACACCCCCTTCCACCTCACAGACTCACATTCTCTTTCAGACACCCCTTCACTCTCAGACACCCCCTTCCACCTCTCAGACTCTCATTCTCTTTCAGAAATCCTTTCACTCTCACAGACTCCCCCTTCCACCTCACAGACTCACATTCTCTTTCAGAAATCCCTTCACTCTCACAGACACCCCCTTCCACCTCACAGACTCACATTCTCTTTCAGAAATCCCTTCACACTCTCAGACACCCCCTTCCACCTCACAGACACTCATTCTCTTTCAGAAATCCCTTCACTCTCTCAGACACCCCCTTCCACCTCACAGACTCACATTCTCTTTCAGAAATCCCTTCACTCTCAGACACCCCCTTCCACCTCACAGACACTCATTCTCTTTCAGAAATCCCTTCACTCTCACAGACACCCCCTTCCACATCACAGACTCACATTCTCTTTCAGAAATCCCTTCACTCTCAGACCCCCCCTTCCACCTCACAGACTCACATTCTCTTTCAGAAATCCCTTCACTCTCAGACACCCCTTCCACCTCACAGACTCACATTCTCTTTCAGAAATCCCTTCACTCTCTCAGACACCCCCTTCCACCTCACAGACACTCATTCTCTTTCAGAAATCCCTTCACTCTCTCAGACACCCCCTTCCACCTCACAGACACTCATTCTCTTTCAGAAATCCCTTCACTCTCACAGACACCCCCTTCCACCTCACAGACTCACATTCTCTTTCAGACACCCCTTCACTCTCAGACACCCCCTTCCACCTCTCAGACTCTCATTCTCTTTCAGAAATCCTTTCACTCTCACAGACACCCCCTTCCATCTCACAGACTCACATTCTCTTTCAGAAATCCCTTCACTCTCACAGACACCCCCTTCCACATCACAGACTCACATTCTCTTTCAGAAATCCCTTCACACTCTCAGACACCCCGTTCCACCTCACAGACTCACATTCTCTTTCAGAAATCCCTTCACTCTCACAGACACCCCCTTCCACCTCACAGACTCACATTCTCTTTCAGAAATCCCTTCACTCTCAGACACCCCCTTCCACCTCACAGACTCACATTCTCTTTCAGACACCCCTTCACTCTCAGACACCCCCTTCCAACTCACAGACTCACATTCTCTTTCAGAAATCCCTTCACTCTCAGACACCCCCTTCCACCTCACAGACTCACATTCTCTTTCAGAAATCCCTTCACTCTCAGACACCCCCTTCCACCTCACAGACACTCATTCTCTTTCAGAAATCCCTTCACTCTCAGACACCCCCTTCCACATCACAGACTCACATTCTCTTTCAGAAATCCCTTCACTCTCAGACACCCCCTTCTACATCACAGACTCACATTCTCTTTCAGAAACCCCTTCACTCTCAGACACCCCCTTCCACCTCACAGACTCACATTCTCTTTCAGAAATCCCTTCACTCTCACAGACACCCCCTTCCACCTCACAGACTCACATTCTCTTTCAGAAATCCCTTCACTCTCAGACACCCCCTTCCACATCACAGACTCACATTCTCTTTCAGAAATCCCTTCACTCTCAGACACCCCCTTCCACATCACAGACTCACATTCTCTTTCAGAAATCCCTTCACTCTCACAGACACCCCCTTCCACATCACAGACTCACATTCTCTTTCAGAAATCCCTTCACTCTCAGACACCCCCTTCCACCTCACAGACACTCATTCTCTTTCAGAAATCCCTTCACTCTCACAGACACCCCCTTCCACCTCATAGACTCACATTCTCTTTCAGAAATCCTTTCACTCTCACAGACACCCCCTTCCACCTCACAGACACTCATTCTCTTTCAGAAATCCCTTCACTCTCTCAGACACCCCCTTCCACCTCACAGACACTCATTCTCTTTCAGAAATCCCTTCACTCTCACAGACACCCCCTTCCACCTCACAGACTCACATTCTCTTTCAGACACCCCTTCACTCTCAGACACCCCCTTCCACCTCTCAGACTCTCATTCTCTTTCAGAAATCCTTTCACTCTCACAGACACCCCCTTCCATCTCACAGACTCACATTCTCTTTCAGAAATCCCTTCACTCTCACAGACACCCCCTTCCACATCACAGACTCACATTCTCTTTCAGAAATCCCTTCACACTCTCAGACACCCCGTTCCACCTCACAGACTCACATTCTCTTTCAGAAATCCCTTCACTCTCACAGACACCCCCTTCCACCTCACAGACTCACATTCTCTTTCAGAAATCCCTTCACTCTCAGACACCCCCTTCCACCTCACAGACTCACATTCTCTTTCAGACACCCCTTCACTCTCAGACACCCCCTTCCAACTCACAGACTCACATTCTCTTTCAGAAATCCCTTCACTCTCAGACACCCCCTTCCACCTCACAGACTCACATTCTCTTTCAGAAATCCCTTCACTCTCAGACACCCCCTTCCACCTCACAGACACTCATTCTCTTTCAGAAATCCCTTCACTCTCAGACACCCCCTTCCACATCACAGACTCACATTCTCTTTCAGAAATCCCTTCACTCTCAGACACCCCCTTCTACATCACAGACTCACATTCTCTTTCAGAAACCCCTTCACTCTCAGACACCCCCTTCCACCTCACAGACTCACATTCTCTTTCAGAAATCCCTTCACTCTCACAGACACCCCCTTCCACCTCACAGACTCACATTCTCTTTCAGAAATCCCTTCACTCTCAGACACCCCCTTCCACATCACAGACTCACATTCTCTTTCAGAAATCCCTTCACTCTCAGACACCCCCTTCCACATCACAGACTCACATTCTCTTTCAGAAATCCCTTCACTCTCACAGACACCCCCTTCCACATCACAGACTCACATTCTCTTTCAGAAATCCCTTCACTCTCAGACACCCCCTTCCACCTCACAGACACTCATTCTCTTTCAGAAATCCCTTCACTCTCACAGACACCCCCTTCCACCTCATAGACTCACATTCTCTTTCAGAAATCCTTTCACTCTCACAGACACCCCCTTCCACCTCACAGACTCACATTCTCTTTCAGAAATCCCTTCACTCTCAGACACCCCCTTCCACCTCACAGACACTCATTCTCTTTCAGAAATCCCTTCACTCTCACAGACACCCCCTTCCACCTCACAGACTCACATTCTCTTTCAGAAATCCTTTCACTCTCACAGACACCCCCTTCCACCTCACAGACTCACATTCTCTTTCAGAAATCCCTTCACTCTCACAGACACCCCCTTTCACCTCATAGACTCACATTCTCTTTCAGAAATCCCTTCACTCTATCAGACACCCCCTTCCACCTCACAGATTCACATTCTCTTTCAGAAATCCTTTCACTCTCACAGACACCCTCTTCCACCTCTCAGACACTCATTCTCTTTCAGACACCCCTTCACTCTCACAGACATCCTTCCACCTCGAATGTATGACCTTGCAACGCATACATTTACAAACCATGCCTTTACAACGCAGTTTTTACATCGCAACATCCTTTACAACGCACTCCATTACATCACATGACACTACATCGCATTTTTAGAAACTACCTTAACAACGCATTACATTACATTGCATTTTACCTTTACAACGCAGACCATTACAACACATACCATTATATTGCATTTAAGGTTAGTATTGGATAGTATAGGGGTAAGAATTACTATTCTAACTCCAGGGGGTGCAACAGTAGGGTAAGTGTTGGATAGTGTAGGGGTACATTGCGTTGTACTGGTTTGCGTTGTAATGGTATGCGTTGTAATGCCTGCGTTGTAATGACATGCGATGTAGTGTTATGCGTTGTAATGGTATGCGTTGTAATGCCTGCGTTGTAGTGACATGCGTTGTAAAGGATGTTGCGATGTAATGACTGTTTTGTAAGTGTAGTGCGATGTAATGGTTGCGTTGTAAAGGATTTTTCCCTTCCACCTCACAGACACACATTCTCCTTCAGACATCCCTTTGCTTTTACAGACACCCCTTCCACCTCACAGACACACAATATGAGTCAGGCAGGCACGCTGGAACACAAAAAGCCATCCTTGCAGATTCCGCACTGGTGACACCAGTGCTTATGAGGACTTGTGAGGTATGGTAGGGGCGAAGTAGATCAGGGAAGAACTTTGTTGCAAAAACTAATTTGGGTATTAATGATATGAGCTTGAACCCCTGATCATGGGTATCAAAAGCCGCAGAGACGTCAAGGCGGATATGAAGGCTGGAGACCCCTCGCATGCGAAGATTGTCCACTGTTATCTTCAGCGTCTTGTCATCGCACTGCTTTCCAAAGAAGTACCTGATTTATTGGGGGTCCAACAGGTTTTCTGATGGCCAGATTTGTATACATTTCTCATGGTTTTTGATCCAAAGGGGGAGGGTGGGATAAGGAATTAATTCTGATGAGGAGTTCTGGACCGAAGCTAGGCTTTTTGATGAGTAAGGCCAGTTCACCATTTTTAAAGAGTTAGGTAAGGAACGTTGTGGCCGAGGCTTTATCCTTCGGTGCGGAGCATCAGTGAGGGCGAAGAAGGAAGGCCTGGTGATGGTAGAGTTTGCCATTATCGCTAACTATTGTAAATAGGGCTGCAGAGCAGAATGGGCCTTTCTGTTTCTGGATTTAAAGAAAAAAGGAAGTCAGTGATATTGACTTTGTATTTTCTTCCTGCTGATCACAGCTGGAACGGCAGTAAAGGTACGTTGCCTGATGGCCATTGGCGATCACTTTTCCTTAGGTGGCACTTCACGTGGCTGCGTTCCACGGCAGGCCAGGCATGGCTGGTCTGAGGGATTGGCTTTTGAGTGTCCAGTGCTTGGGTTTGTTTGCCATGGTCTGGATGATCTTGTGGTATTCGTTCACATGAGACTTAACATCGGTGATAGGCGAAGTGCGCCTATAGCTTGGAGTCGAGTGGGTTGCTAGTGTGTTTAGAGTTCAGGATCTGGAGAGGTCAATTGTAAATCAAAGGACTTTGATTTTGGGTAAGTGAAGCACGTGCTCACGTTTCATTCTGAAGGGCACAAGGTGTCGATCGGACCAGCCGATCTTGATGGGGTGAGGAGAGAAGAAGTTGACCAGGACAGAGACAATGAGGTCTGGGGTTTTCCTACTTTTAGGGACGCGGTGAGCTAGCACATTTCAAACTGCAAGAGGAGAGCTTATAACTAAGGGACCAGCTTACTTTCACACTGATTCTAATCTTCATTTATTAATGTTAGACTGAACAATTTCAGAGGTACTATCAGTGACCTGATTTGTTAACAAATGTTAGACCTTGTTTTTAAGAATTCCAGCATACATCTAGGATTTCTTTTTTTTGTAACAAATAAAATAAGCGTATCCTCTGTTTTACCCAGACCTAGTCCCCGGCTCTTTGTTTTTCACAAAATCTAACCCAGGACCTAATACTCAGTGTAACTGTAACCCTAGGCTTATTGGTATCCCTAATTCTAAATCTGACCTTCTTCTGACTTTAATCCTTATCCTAACA